>NC_142604.1:24671326-24791647 GCF_041222555.1 Hakea prostrata
AACAGATTGAGAGTGAAACACATGGAGTTCCCCCTTTTAAATAGCACAAAGAGTTCAAGAGTTACTAGGGTTTCACCAAACCGACCAAACCGACCACGATGGTTGATTGGTTGCAAAGAGGAAGTTCAAAGGTCGATCCCACACTATCTAGAGGTTTAGAAACATGGTGGGAATAGTTTACCACGAAATTAAAGGAAATAAAGCTTTTGAAAACCTTCAAAACAGATATTTACCAAAATGCCATTGCCTGGACAGCTTGTTCAAAAATAGGGATTTAATAGGCTAAACTTCAATATTTTTGGATGGGCTTCTTTCAACACATCATACTACTTACCTAGTATGGAGGGATGTCTTCAAACCAGGTCCAACTAAGCTTTAGGTCCACCAACCAAGTTCTTCTTCACAAATAAATAGTTCAACACCAAATCAAGTAAGGTTTCCATAAGGAAACACCATCATCAATATCTATGGGTTTTGGGTCAAACACCATATCTTCTACTGAGATGGCCCACAAAGACATCTTCCTAAGATTTTCAAAGATAGTAAAACTGAAATCACGGTCAAACTTCAAAGTCAACATTAAACAAACCCTACTTGACCCAAAACACATCGGGTTTCCGGGCTAGATTTGGGCTGGGTGTTACAGATATACCCAGAGCTAGTGAGGTTGTTCTTCAGCAACCTAACTTATACTGAGGAGGCTAGAGGTCCAGGACATCCACTTCGGCTTGTCCTCAGGAGCAGGGTCCTTCAGACTCGGATCCGCTTCTCTACGAGATCACTGGCTGAGATCTTGCGAGTCCCTCACTACCCAGAGCAGTGCATATGGATACCTGCAGGGGCAGACATAGATAGCTACTTGTTGCCATATGAGCTACGCGAGATATGCTCTACACTGTGAGATAGTCGCCGATGTTTCACTCCGTGGAACAGCGGACGGATGACAGATTCAGCACGGGTCATCGGCCGCATTGTCGGCCGAAACATCATGCCGAAGGCTGGGCATCACCATCGGGTCACAATGATGCAAGCCTTAGTCATCTACAGCATCTACATGGGCTTCGAGATCGACCTTTCCTACATCATACAGTAGGTCATGCTGGATCTGGTTCTGCGGCCTAGCATGTGGAACCTTTGCTATGGGAGGCTACTGACCTTGATCTTCAGGCATTTCGGGGTGAGTTTCGAGGATACACCAGTGGACATTGGTTCACGAGGATATATTATCGGGACTCGGACCATTCGTCAGATGAGGCTGCAACAGACTGTGAGATCTCCTAGTTCAGAGACAGAGGATGAGGATCAGGAGTCAGAGGATAGAGAGGAGGATATCGGTCCTGATAGTGATGATCAAGGCGGAGATGATACAGAGATGCATGAGTCTATGCCGGAGCATCACGAGTTTCCTTCCTCACACTTTGAGACAGATGGCCCTTCTCATGCAGTTCCAGAGACTACAGATCTCAGTGCGCAGATGAGATCGATGACTTCCATGCTGGAGAGGATGGGCGTCAGACAGGAGCAGATGTATGAGAGGATGGAGTCACGACAGGATAGGATCAAACATCAGGTGACTCAGCTATCAGAGGACTTCCGAGCTTACAGAGATCAGAGGAGATCACCTAGATAGATTGTACTTAGGATTTTCCCTTTTATGCTTTTCAGATGTAATCATTGTAAAACTTTTCTTAAAGTTAATGAAGTTCACTTTTTTGTTTCACTTTATTATTGTGTATTATACACTTTTCTTTTATTGCATTAAGTGACAATTGTTTAAGTATAATTATTGTGCATTATTAATAAGTATTCAGTTATGCTTCATTTTACAGTTTCTAGTCCAAGTGTTCTATTATTCACTTCTAAGAGTAGATGAGTCACTTCTGGATTTATGACTCAGAAATGTTCTGTTACTGTTTTCTGTGGTTAGGATTTCCTTGAACTTTGTGCTCTGATACCATTCTGTCACATCCTCCCAGCCGGTACCCTAATTGGCATACCCGAGAGTGTGATCCACAGCCCTGAAGATCAAGTAATGAGGAAATCATCCTCCCACATATACAGTTACATAATCATAAACAGGAAATAATCAGGGTTTAAATAGTATAACAAAAGATTAAAGCCAAGAAATGAATAATCAATATAATCAGAGTGCAAAATGATACCAGATGTAATCACATCAAAAGAAGTAGAGTGAGGCGGAAACTCACTCCACAAAATACAGCGGAACGCAGAATGTAGGTCTAAAAGAAATAATATCTAAAACAATGGAACTAAGATAAAATTCTAACATCAGGGTTTTCTATTCTATAAATAACGTCTTCAAAATAGTGGACTTCATCAATCCATTTGAGACGTTCCACGTATGCGTTGTCCTTAATCGTAGTACGCATCTTGATCAACTGATGGATCATCAAAGTAATCTTGATGGTTGCCAACACCTTGCGTGTAGTATGCTTCATCGGCTTGCGCTTCATCGAACTGTTCGCCATAGGATTCAGTACCTGCAGAATAGTCTAACAATGTACAAAAGGAATGAGTTTTGAAGAAACTCAGTAAGGCAAATTAATCCATAACAACATAAACAACATGTGGCAAAACATAACAAGATGCAATGCAATATGAAACAGATAATGTATGTATGCAACTAAACTCTATGTATGCTGGTCTCTATAGCAGACATGCTTTAAGTCATAGCACCGTACTTCTTAGGGAAGGTCTCAATCACACCCTCAAACATTTAAGATATCTTGGGTTCCCTCAACCATTTAAGATATCTTGGGTAGCCGGTTGGTAATGGGTCCTGCATCCCTCTCGGACAAACCATGGTAGGGGGTTAAGTCAACACACTCTCTCACAACCATTTGGCATAAGTACCGGCGCATGTCAGGAAAAACCTAGCCCAGTGCAAGTCATCTAGTCAGTTACATCAAGTCAGGTCCAGATACTTCCATTCCTCCCCTCTCGGGATCCTTTCCGGTATCCTTTCCACTAGAGTCAGCGTATCTGACTCTCTCAAATACGGACTCATCAACCCTATTGGTTATCCACATATGGTAAACGGGAAGCTCTCATGTCCCCTCACGGATATACTCACCGGTCTCGAGCGCCCATGAGCCCAAGTCTAGCCATATTCAACCCTCCAATACATGGACCCCACAATGTGATTCCCGTCCTCTCAAGGGTTGGTTACCGGTCTTGAGCGCCCGTGAATCCCCATTGCTGCCACGGGTCGTTCGGTCTCAATACCCTTCCGAATCGGGTCTGATATAACAGGGGTATAACCTAGCCAAACACTGCTAGACATCCCTAGGTATGACAACCAATGATTCGGGAAAGTGTCGATGGGCAACCTCGGAAACATCCCATACTATTTCCGATAATGTCCAAGGACAGAAGTGTCAAAAGGACACCTCCCAATCCCAAACCAAACTTAATCAAACACATTCTCAGATCAGTCATGACATACACAACCAGTAGTTCATCATATAAAAGAGAATGTAAAAGCAAAATCAGATTAAGTAGTAATAAGTAATTCATATAACATGAATAATGAAAAAGATGATATAAACAAGTGCTACTGTTCTCTCAGTAGGAGATCAGAATTAAAGTACAACAACAGTAGGTAATCTCATAGTTTCACAAAGTAGAAACCAGAGAACAAGTAATCTATGCAGTTAAGGAATAATTGTCCTTACCTTCTAATTCGCAAAGGAACTTAGAGAATCAAGTAAGACCTTGACTAAACCTGAGAAAATAGTCTTAAACAAGTGTATACAATGAGTTAGGAAAGATACATGGAAGGAAAGATTACAATTCAATCAAAACAGACCAAGAATGGGGTTGCTGTACCCATTGGTCGACTGATTGGTCTACTGCCCCAATCGACCAATGAGTCGACCAACAGAGACAGTAGCCTAAAAAAAACAGAATTTTTAGAATATGAATCCGAATTTGGTGGTTCAAAAGGGTACAAAATAAGGGGGAAACTTTAATGAAAACATCTAAGTCTATAGAGGACAACAAACCATTAATCAAATCAAGTTTCTAGGCCACAACTCAGGAATCAGAAAGTTAACCTAATTAGGTTAAACATAGATTATGACGGAAAAATATAACATGATCAAGGGTAAGGAAATAAAATTAATAGGTTACAATTCTAGTAAAGAAAATAAAGTGAGAGTCTTCTAACATGATCAAAGTATGGGTTCTTGATTTTACCCAACAAATTAGGGTTTCACCCTTTTTGGTTCCCATGAAAAAGGTTGAGATCACACGAGGGAGGGAATTGATGATAGGCCAATTACAACAAGAAGAATTAAAGAATATTGAATTTAGATCAACCTCCACATTACCCATGAGGTTTCCCTCACATGAGGGTTTTACCAAAAGGTTCCCCTGATGACCACACAAGGTTAGGGTTTCAAGGGTTAGGGTTTCCAGGATTCAATCGGCAAGGGTTGAGATCATGATGATGATCATGGATCTCAAGGAACATGATGATATCATGGAATAGATGGTTGCAAGAATGTAGCATCATCTTCCTGATCTCAATCAAGAACAGATTCAAGAAAAGAAAAATCAGAAATAGAGAGGAAAGAGATCATACACATACCTTTGATGCAGGAGGATGAGGATTGCTTGAGTTCTTGTGAGATATCAACCAAGGATGCAAGGGAAACGATTAGATTAGGGTTCTAACTTGTTCCAGAGGCTTAGGAGTCAGATGAGGCGGAGTATTCCCGAGATTAGATTTAAATAGAATAGCCACGATTCAAATTTCAAAAACGGAATCAATTGGTCGATTGATTGGTTGACTGCCCAGTCAACCAATGAGTCGACCAATCAAAACAACAACTTCAAAACAGGGAATTGAAGGCTCAGATCAAGTCCAAACATCAAGGGGTTTTGCACACACCTAAAGTGACATACCTAGTAGGTAGAAATGCCTTCGAACCAATACAGAGAGCACTCCAAGTCCATCAACTAATCCAATCTTCATCAGTGTGCAGTTTCCATAGCAGGGGCACTGACATCCATACTCAAGGATTCCACTCCAGCCATCAAGTCTTCAACTAAAATGGCCCAAAGTTGACTTCTTGCCTTACTTCGGGTTGCTGGACCTACAAACAACAGGGTTTCCGGGTCAGAGTTAGGGCTGGGTTTCACAGTGTTCCAAGACCAGAGATTTGAAGTTGGGCTCATCATTCCATCTATTTCAAAGAAACTCTTTGCAGGTAAACTTGTAACAACCTTAAAGCTGAAGAAAGAAGAACCTGTAATAAAACCAATTCCTTGATCTATCGATGTTCCTTCAATCTCACGAAAATGTATAAAGAAATCAAGTCTTTTTAAGTATTGGCAATGCAAAACCAAATCAAGAGAGGGAAAACGAGATAAATGCCATCATTTGTAGGTGTAGGTGCAGGTGCAGGAGCAAACGACTCTAAGTGGCGGGCAAAACAATGTTGAAGATGAAAGCAATGATGGCGAATAATCCAAATGAAACCCTAAGAAGCGCCATTTTAATTTGATTTCAAATTTGTTATTTTAGTTGAAACCTAGAGATCTATCTCTCTCCCCCCCTCTATGCAGCTTTCTCCCCATCCCACCTCAAACAAAAATAATGGAGTTGTTAGTGCGGAGAGGAAGGGATTAAGCTTAGAAGAGCCGCAAAGCCGTAGAGAGAGAGAGATGAGAATCGTGAGTGAGAGAGATGTGTGTAGATGGAACACACATTTATAGCGGCATGGCGGAGGTGGAAACAGGCCGTTCACAGCTGGTCTATATCTGTTCACTGGTGGTGAGTCGGTGTTGCCGGAGGTGAAGAGGAGACAGAAGACACCCGAAACAGGAGATAGAAAAGTAAGGGATGAGGTGGTTAAGAGTTAAAATAATTATGACCATAAGATTAGAATAAAACACATGTACACAATCTAACGGCCAACAACAGGAAACCGGACCAACAGGAGGTGATAAAAATCCAGCATCTGCTGGCTTGGCTGACCTGAGCTATTCTGGAAGCATAACAAACGACGGATTTAACCAAAAAAAAAAAAAAAAAAAAAACGACGGATTTTAATATGAAAGATACCAGTTAAAAATATGCTTGTTTGAATGAATGATTCCCGAAAGAGGTCAGCTTAGTGGAGGTAATTGTGTTCTTCAGTTACAGTAGCCAACCAAGCACCACTGAGACCTGCAACATGACCAGGAACTGTAACCATTGTTTCTTGATTTCAGTCTTTGCAGTCATACTTCTTTTCTTGGCTCCAAAAACAGCACAAGAAGAAGGAGGCGAAGAATCACCAATCACTCGGTTTCAGCAATACCTTCGTATCAAAACAGCACATCCAAACCCTGATTATGCATCGGCAGTTTCCTTCCTTACTTCCCAAGCTCAATCCATAGGCCTTCAAGCCCAAACCCTGGAATTCGAACCAGGAAAACCTCTGCTTCTCTTGACATGGAAAGGTACAAACCCATCTCTCCCTTCAATCCTTCTTAACTCCCACATGGACAGTGTACCTGCTGAGCCCTCCAAATGGCTCCACCCGCCTTTCTCTGCAACTCGAACCCCTGAAGGGAAGATATACGCTAGAGGGTCTCAAGATGACAAGTGTATTGGAATTCAGTACCTTGAAGCAATTCGAAACCTCAAACTCAGTCGCAATTTTGAGCCCCTTCGGTCAATTCACATATCGTATGTTCCGGATGAGGAGATTGGAGGGTTTACTGGTGCTGCTATGTTTGCAGCATCGAAGGAGTTTGAGGATTTGAATGTAGGGCTTATGTTGGATGAAGGCCAGGCTTCGACTAACGATGAATTCCGGGTGTTTTATGCCGATCGGTCTCCATGGTGGTTGATAATTAAGGCTGTTGGAGTGCCGGGTCATGGGTCCAGGATGTATGATAATACTGCAATGGAGAATTTGATGAAGAGTATGGAGATTATTAAACAGTTTAGGGATAATCAGTTCGATTTAGTTAAGGCTGGAGTGGCTGCGAATTCAGAAGTTATTTCAGTGAATCCTGTTTATCTGAAAGCTGGCTCTCATTCTCCTACGGTGAGCTTCTGCTGCATTTAAGTTTGTCGTTTGCATTGGAGTTTGAGACTGTAACTCTGCTATTAGCTCTTTTGCAGCCCAATTGTGTGTTGCTTGTGTTTACATAAAGTTTTAGTTCTTTGGGAGCTGTCTCCATTTCATTGTCTTTTGAAGGTGCTTTCTGAATTGAAATTTTCGAGTATAATGCGACTTAAACGAGGTTTATGCTTTATATCCTCAAGGCAGAGGGGGTGTGCGTGTTTTTCCCCTCTCCCTGATCTAATCATTTATGTAAAGGGATAATAATTGAAGAATAACTCTCTAGGGTTTTGTGATGAACGTGCAACCTTCAGAAGCAGAAGCAGGATTTGATATTCGTCTTCCACCTACAGCGGACCCAGATCTCTTGAAGAAAAGAATTGCTGCTGAGTGGGCACCTGCTACTAGGAACATAACATATGAGGTCATATTTTTCCTTTGGTCATGCGATTTTTGTTTCTGTTTCTGGCCTGGTTTCATTATCTCATGTCAATCTCCAAATGATGTTGTTGCTAGTTCTGCTCATGTATGCTTATGTGTATGATACCTTAAACGTCTGCTATTGCCCCTAGTAATAAATTAATAATTGTGTCCTATGATCGAAGTAGTTTGGAGCTGGTAAGTTGATATTTTATCCTGGAACTGTTTGTTCTTTCTGGAATGTAAGTTGCCAGATCTGTTTTCTAGTTTCCAGTTTGCTAACTGATATTGGATATCAGTATTACTGTAAACCAAGTAGTGGTCTGAGACTGAATATCCCCTGCTATATGATTCCATGGGTTTTGGTTCTATTTTTTGTTTTTCTCTTCCTGGATTCAAGTTCCACAATGACAGGAAACCTTCCTAAATTTGAATCTGGCCATCAGATCATAATTTTTTAGACTTGTTCTACCTTTAATCAGACAATTCAATCTAAATTTCAGGCTGATCGAAAATAATTTGTTTTGAGTTATTAAAGTTTCTTTTAACCTGGCTTGTCCTTTTCCCCTATGATCTTGTTGCAAACTAATTTCCTACTGGATCAAATTAACACTGCTTTAATTGGTATTGGAGCTATGCAAGGACTGAGACGGTTGGTGATTGCTTTCTTATTTTTGAATAGTTGCAAAAACTGAACTTCAGACTTCAGAGTGAGGATGGTCTTACAAGTTGTGGGAGTATTCGTACAGGTAAATCATATGCATGGGTTTTTTGGGGACATGCATCTTGGGTTCAGTTACAGATATATTGGGGGGGGGGGGGGGGTTCCCAATATTTTCATTGTGACAGGCCACTTGACTGAAGAGATGGGTAGGGGCATAGTTATCCAGGCGTTCATGCATCTGCCAGTTGCCATGGCAATACAATTCCTTACTGGTTGTATGTCAGTCAACTGCTGTCGCCATCTCATTGTGACTTAGGCATTACCTTGGGTTCCTAGGTTAGCTTATATGAGCACGGTGGACCCAACGATTAAAATGAAAAGAGAGAAAATGGATCTTGCAATCAACTGGACTCCTCTCTTCAACCATCCTGGTTAGTTGTGATCAACTGATCATGACTTCATAGTCCTATTCAATTCCAGTAAGGTACTGACTTCTCTCTGTTTCCCTTTTTCCCCCACCTCTTTTCATTTCCTCTGTTTCTTTTTCTCTTCATGTCACACCCAGTCCAACTAGTGCATCTTGACTAGGATAGACACCATTACCTTATTGACCACTAGGATGACAGATGCAATGACTAACCGTCGTAGTTCGCGATTGAGTAATCATATCAGAGCAGCAAGAGACTTAAATAAATATGGAGTTGGAATCTTCATAGTATACCATATACAATACCTTGTCACTTATTCACATGTACAAGCAGGAATTAGTACAACTTTTCTCAGCAGTAAAAATAGAACCAATTTCCAAATGATGTTGTTGGTAGTTCTGTTCTATGTATGCATATGTCTATGATACCTTAAATGTCAGCAATTGCCCCTAGTAATAAATAATAATTGTTCAGGTGTCTCACGATGGGACTAGGTGGGACCTAATAAGTTAGTATTCAATTCTGAAACTATTTGTTCTTTCCAAAATTTAGTTTCCAGTTCTGTTTTCTGGTTTTCAGTTTTCTAATTAATGTTTGAATATTACCGTAAACAAGTAGTGATTTAAAATCGAATATCCCTGGTGTCTAATTCAATGGTTTTTGTTATTCTCCTTTCCGAATTTCAAGTTCCACAATGACAGGAAACCTTTTTGAATTTGAATTTGGCCATTAGAGTTGCATTATACTTTTCAGACTTGTTCTACCATTGGTCTGACAATTCAATCTAAATTCCAGGCTAATTGAAATATTTCGTTTTGAGTTATTAAATTTTCTCTTAACCTGGTTTATTCTTTTCCCCTTTGTTGCATGCTGATCTACTGGATCTCACTGGTTCAAATTAACACTGCTTTAATTGCTATTAGAGCTATGTAAGGACTGAGATGGTTGGTGATTGCTTTCTTATTTCTCAGTGGTTGCCAAAACTGAACTTCAGACTTCAGAGTGTGGATGGTCGTACAAGTGGTGGGAGTATTGATACAGGTACATCGCATGCTTGGGTTTTTCGGGGAGATAAATCTTGCATTCGGTTCTAGATCTATTGGGTTTTTGTTCCAATATTTTCGTTGTGACAGGCCACTTGGCCTAAGAGATGGGTAGGAGCATAGTTACTTAGGCATTTGTGCACCTGCAAGGTGCCAAGGGAATGGCATTCCTTACTGGATGTATGTCAGTCCACTGGCTTGGCCATCTGATTGTCACTTGGGCATTACCTTGGGTGCCTAGGTTAGCCTCGATGAGCAGGTCTCACCAACGATTAAAATGAAAAGAGAGAAAATGGATCGTAGGGTCGACTGGAAAACTCTCTTCAACCTTTCTTGTTAGTTGTGATCATGACTTTGATAGTCAGATTCAATTCCAGCAAGGTACTGACTTATCTCTGTTTCCTTTATTGAGTTTATTCCCCGATCCCTCTTCATTTCCTCTCTTTCTTTTTCTCTTCATGTCACACCACACCCCATTCCAACTCCTGTGGTGTGACTAGGATGGACGCAATACCTTATTGACCAGTAGGACCACAGATACAATGACTAGCCCTTGTAGTTTGCAATCAAATTATCATATGTTTCTTTTGGTAGGAATCAAATAATCACATCAGGGCAGCAGAAGAAAAAAATTAAAATATACCATATAAAATACCTTGTAACTTATCTACATATACAAGCAGGGACTTTACAAGACATTGCAGCCTCACAACCCTGACCCCAGTAGACCTGGTTTGGGTTGACCATTGCTGCCTTGCGTCCACTAGGATAACTGATGTGGAATTCCTACTCATGAACCCTCATAGTTGGCGGTGTCAATTATTGCAGCCTGATACGCCTGACTAGATAAAACCCAATCCAGATTGGGCTAATTATTTAACATATCAGATTCTGGACTGGCCTGATTTTGGCACTGTTCCAGGTTTTAGGGTTTGTACCATTGGGGGCTTGACTGACTAGATGAATAACTGGCCCAACCGTTCGGATACATTAAGCCCAATTTAGCCCTACCTATTAGAGAGAATAAATTTCCTAGTCTAACACCCCCCTCCTTTTCTCCTGGGGAAATTAATCGAATTCCAATTCCCAAGTTCTGCAGGGTTGCAACCTATGATTCTTTACAGTTGCTAAGTATCTCTGGTGCCACTGGCTTCTGTATCCAAGTAATAAGTTATTCACTCTTCTTCCATGTTTCTCTTCAGCTATTGAACTGTACTCCACTATATTCAACCTGCGACGTTCTTAAAGCAACACTTCATTCATTTAACTTCTCATATATATGTATATGTGTGTGTGTGTATATATATATTCATATATATGTATCATAGAGAGAGAGAGAGAGAGCTAGAACCTGTTTTGTCACATCCCTCCAGCCGGTACCCTAACTGCAATACCCGGAGGTGTGATCCACAACCCTGAAGATCAGTTCATAACAATCATCTTCCCACATAGCATAATAGTATAATCAAGGGCAAGAGCAAATCATTGTATAAATATAATTAAGGAAACAATCAAAGAAGGATCTCAAAATAGATCATAACGAATATTAGAGTGCGGAATAAAAGATACCAATCAATAAATCAAAGTATAGAGTTTAGCGGAAATAACTCTATAGTCAAAGCGGAAAGGTATATCAAAACTCTAATGTATTACAACTGAATAAAATAAAGGAAGTCTAAGGATCAATCTAAGTCTAATCATAATACAACTCCATATAAAAAAGAGTATGTCTAAACTCAAAAAACTTCCGTATCTAATACAGGACACTCTAGCTCCAGAATAGGACTAATGCCGGCATTGGAGATAGAAGCGTTAGTAGCAGCACTTGCCGAGTTGCAATGCCGGCATTGGAGGTTGTTACCGCGTGATTTGCAACGTTGTTTTGTCCAAGATCGCAAAGAATTGGTGATTGAAGATTTGGCGACAAGCTTTGAGAAGGAAAGTGAGAAATTGATCGCCGGAAATCTTGTTGAGGAAGAGCTGTAATCAATCTTTCCAGATCCAGCAACGAAAATCTGGGCGATGGTTAGGGTGTGGATCGCAGGTGAAGTAAGGAGGAAGAAAGGAATTGAACTGGCGGTTCAAGTCCAAGTGTGGTTCAAGTGTATTAGACCCCTGAGCCAATTGGGCTATTTATTTCTGTGTAATAAACCCATGGTGTCACATCCCGCCTTAAATCCACCAAGGGGTACCCTATCTGGATTACCCGGGGGAGTGATTCACGGTCCCGCCGATCAAGTTTAGGAACGATCATAGCCACTTAGCACAATAACATAATCAAAAGCAAGAACACATCTTTGTATTCAATTACTTTAATAATAAAAGTCAATAAAGGACCTCAGAAGGATCACAAAAGAACATCAGAGTGCGGAAAAGATACCAATAAGATACATAGTCAAAAAGCGGAAAGAAGGGGGAAACCCATCCTATAATAATAGCGGAAGGTAGATCGACTAAAAATAAGGGTTACAACCAGTTTCCGAAGTGGCAAGGGAACAAATTAAACTACGGTCTCAACGAATCAAATAAAAGGTTAAAAAGAGAATGAGACGATATCCCATCCCTAGCACACAAGTGCAAAACCGAACTGCTCCAGATAAGTCTCAATCTCGGACTACTAGTCTTTATCAACGTGTTCACCGTAACCAGTGTGGTATGAGTCACCAACTTGGTCTTCAGAGTGTTGACCGTCATAGTCAACAGTAGTAGTACCTACAGAAAAGTCTAACAAAATATGTTGCAAAAAGGAGTGAGTTCAAAAGAACTCAGCAAGGCAGGTTATTCCACAATAACATAAATCACATGATGCACAGCATAGCATGATACAATATGATATGAGACATACGATGCATGTATGAATCTAACTCTATGTATGTTGGTCTCTATGGTAGACATGCTTTAAGTCATAGCACCATACTTCTTTAGGTAAGTCTTAGTCACTCAACACCCGGGGGAATTGGGTCCTGTATCCCTCTCGGACAATCCATGGCTGGGGTTTCGGTCACCCGCTCTCTCACATCACCATTTGGTCTAAGTATTGGCGCATGTCAAGGTAAAACCTAGCCCAATGCAAGTCATCTACTCAGTCATATCATGTCAGATCCAGATACGTCCATTCCTCCCATCCCAGGATCCTTTCAGGTATCCTTCACATTAGAGTCACGGATATTACTCACCGGACTCACCAACCCTATTGGTCATCCACAAATAGTAGACGGGAAGCTCTGACGTCCTCTCACAGATATGACTCACCGATCTTCGAGCGCCCCTGAGCCCAAGTCTAGCTATTTGCAACCCTACCAATATATAGCCCCTTTCAGGTATCCGTAGTATGGTTTATGTCCTCTCACGGGTTGGTTACCGGTCTTGAGCGCCCATCAAACCATACCCTACCACGGGTCGTTCGGTCTTAATGCCCTTCTGATTCGGGTCTGATACGACAGGGACATCCTAGCCAAACACCACTAGACAAGCCCTATATATGTCATCCAATAATCCGGAAAAGTGTTGATGGGCATCTTCGGAGAATATCCCATACTATTCCCTTCGATGTCCAAGGACAAAAATGTCAAAAGGACATTCCCCAATCCCAAATCATACCTATGCAACTACATTCTCAATTCCATCACATCATGCATAAATAATATTTTATCATATGAAACGAGATATAATATAGAATGATCAATCACATATGTAATTAACAAGAATACATAATCATGATAACCAAAGTGATATATAACATGGTACTACTGTCTTGAAGTATATACAACAATCATATGATATTAGAAATACAACAATTAATGTGAATCTACCAAGTTTCCAACATAGAGGCATAATTCACATAATCCATGTAATTATGGTAATAATCGTCCTTACCTTAAGTCGCGATGATGATAATCCAATAATCTCAAAAGAATGATCCAAAGATGGTATTAAGACCCTAGACAAACATAAATGAAAGATTAGAAAAGAAATCGGGAAAATCGGAGGTCGAACGGGTCAAAATGGCGAAGAACACAATTCAGCACCTGCTTGGTTGATGCTCCTTGGTTGATGGGATCGACCAAAGAGCATCGACCGAGGAACAGTATCGGGCAGAATAATTGATTTTGGTCCGAAATCGGTCTTCCGGAGCTCGGATTGATCCGAAACTTGGAGGGATTGTTAATAATAGTATAAGAACTCTACCTATCAAGTATTATCATAATCCAATGGCCCAATTGAAAACCCCCAATTTGAAATCCTATGTTCTATATGCTAAACATCAAGTTTCATAATGAAATCAAATGCAATTGTAAGGGAAATCAGGGATTCAATCAAGAGAATGATAAGCCATAGATTAGGAATGATTATTAACATATAATCAGACCTAGCATACAATAGGAATCAGTTTAGGAGATGAAATCATGTTGCTATGAAGGAATTTCACAAGGAAGACAAGGTTAAGAATCGATATGAGATGCATAGTATTGATAGAATGAATTGGGGCTTATAGAAATCAAAAGAGACACTAGAAGAGGTGGTTGCAAGATTGCAACACCTTCTTCATAGCCCCAACAGCAAGAATAAGATGAGGTAGAAGTAGATTAGAGAGAGAGTGAGAGATTACATACCTTGGAGAAGAGATTAGAGAAGAGAGACAATGATTCTTGTAGAAGATCATCACCCAAGCCAAGGAGGAGCCTAAGAGGAGCTTTCCCACGTTCTCAGGTTTTGAAATGAGTAAAATAGGGTTCTAGGTTCGAGGTTTCACTTAAAAAGAGGAAAGAATATCCAAAAAGCATCTTTTACTCGAATCTGGGCAGCCTTGGTCGATGCTCCTTGGTTGATAGGATCGACCAAGCAGGATCGACCAAGCACAGTTCAATAGAAAACTCAGCAATAGTTCAGCAACTTCGGACAGGGATTCGGAGGGCTATACGGGGTCAAATTGAATGGGGTTTTCTCTTACAAGTCAATCAAGAAGTCTAGTTTCAGGAAATACCTTCGGATTAAGCACGGGAGTTCATTAGGTACTTCAACTAACTCAATCCTCTTCGTTGCGCAGAATTTCACTAAACATTGACAATGTACTCAAGTAAGGGGCATCATCGTCAATGTCCATGGGTTTCGGGTCAAACACCATGTCTTCCATAAAGAGGGCCCACAAGGACAATTTCCATCACTTCGGGACATGGATCCACCCTAAGGGAAAGGTCGGACATGACCTCCTAAGGCCTTCAAAGATAGCAACATTGAAATCAAGGTTCGACTTCAAGGTTTAACATTGAACAAGCCTTTCTTTAACCCAAAACAAATAGGGTGTCCTGGCTAGGTTTGGGCTGGATTTCACATTCTCCCCCCCCCCCCTTAAAATAATTTCGTCCTCGAAATTGGGAGAGTAGTAGGCTTCTAAGGAGATGAAGGCACTTCGCTCTTATCTTGACTTCCTTCTCTCAAAATCTACAGGAAATGAATAACAATAAGTCTTTTGTAAGAAAACAAGGAATAAGTCTGACATGTTTTGAAATCAAACCAAAAGTATGATCATGGCTTCATGAAGATTTCACAAGGATCATGGCGAAGATCAATATGAAGGTCATAAAACCTTAAGAATGAAAGGAGATTTGTAGAAGAGATGGTTGCAAGGATGCAACATCTTCTTCTTAATCTCAATCACAAAGAATAAGACATAGCAAGAGTAGATCAATACAACACAAGAGAGATTACTGACATTTGATTGAAGAATAGGAGATGAAAAGCTTGAAGTTTTGAAACAATTAGAAGGAATAACAATCATGAAGATCACACTTGATTTCTCTTCGAAATCATCATGTGGAGAATTCACAAGGTTATAGAGTGGATCTCCAAGGTTATAGAGTGTATGGAGATCCACTCTATAACAGTAGGGATAGAAGGATCAATCATGGGAATGATTTAAGATCACCCTCCTATCAAAGGGAGATAGAAGGCTCTAGAAGAAATAGTAGAGAGAATAGATTAGCTTTGGGGTAAATTTCTACCAAATGAAACTAGGCAACTCATATGACAGAGAATAAATTGAACAATGTATATGGTATGTATGCATTTGGCACAGAAGGAAGGTTAGGCTTAGGTGGGATTTCACAATATGTGAAATCCAGCCTAAACCAAGCCAGGACACCCTATTTGTTTTGGGTTAAAGAAAGACTTGTTCAATGTTAGACCTTGAAGTCGGACCTTGATTTCAATGTTGCTATCTTTGAAGGCCTTAGGAGGTCATGTCCGACCTTTCCCTTAGGGTGGATCCATGTCCTGAAGTTATGGAAATTGTCCTTGTGGGCCCTCTTTATGGAAGACATGGTGTTTGACCCGAAACCCATGGACATTGACGATGATGCCCCTTACTTGAGTACATTGTCAGTGTTTAGTGAAATTCTGCGTATCGAAGAGGGTTGAATTATTTGAAGTACCTAATGAACTCCCGTGCTCAATCCGAAGGTATTTCCTGAAACTAGACTTCTTGATTGACTTGTAGGAGAAAACCCCTCAATTTGACCCTATATAGCCCTCCGAATCCCTGTCCGAAGTTGGTCTTTTGGTCTCCGAAAGCCACAAGCTCCACTTGGGTCCTTTTCCAACTTAAGAAAGAGTCTTACCTGGTTCTTTAGGACCTTCCAAGTGTGTCAACACTGTACTCATGGTCCATCTTCTAAGTCCATCATCATTCAAATTGCATCTTCTTTCAAAAGTCAGACAGGGTTTCCATAATAGGATCTTCATCATCAACTTCCATTGGTTCTAGGTCAGATCCAATGGTTTCAAATGAGATGGCCCACAACTGTCTTCTTCCTTGACTTCTGGTCTTTGGACCTACAACATAGATTTCCGGGTTAGGGTTTGTGAGGGATTTCACAAGTTTGCTCAACAGTAAAAATAGAAATGAAGCCTATATCAAAAGTTGAACTACATAGTCTCCTAATTCCCGCACATATTGACAAAATCTTTCCTTCCAAAAATCTTTACATGATCTGGTCTTGGGCTCCACAAGGTCTTTTATTGCCATTAACACAAAACCAAAATAAGGTACTGTGACACTGTTCATGTGAGCAGTGTTCTGGCCTCCATTTCTTCATGTTTCTGTCCAACATCAGGTTTACTGGTAGTCCTTTTTCTTTTTTTGGTAGAAAGGTTTCCTTGTAATCAGTTTCATATGTAAACTACTTCGCAACAAATCTTAACTTACACAGTTCCGTTGTTCCATTAGCTCCTTGCTCTACTATCTACATCCATTTGAAGCATGTGAACTCTGTTAGAAGAATAGAGAAGAACAAAGAAGAAAGCCGAGAGGAAGAAGAGAATAATTTGAGAGAGGTTGTTGTGGGAGACCTCCCTTGATGTGATGTACTCCAATGTCTGCGGCTTTATTTATAAGATATAGAAGAGGACTTCCAAATGAAATAAAAAACCAAAGGAAGCGTCCAATATGGACTCAAATATCGACCCAAAATTCAGCTCGAATCCCTTTCTTCTTCCTAAAATGCCCTTTAACATTCCCCCTCAAGCTGGAGAATAAGCATAAACATTCCCACCTTGTCACAAATATAGTTCACACTCTCAGCCCCCAAAGTTTTTGTGAATAAATCAACCAGCTGTTCTCCATTTCAAACATGACAAGTGGAGATCAGTCCCTGTTGCATCTTCTTATGAAGTATACCGAACAAACCATACACATGGTGATTGTTTCAGCCCATAGAGTAACTTCTTTAGGCAACGCACCAAACCATTCCTCCACGAGAGCAACAAATCCTGGGGGTTGCTGCATATAGACTTCTTCATAGAGATCCCCATTGAGGAAGACATTCTTCATATCCAGCTAAAACAAAGGCTAATGATATGTAGCAGCTAAGGAAATCAAAATCCGAAGGAAGCCTTCACCACAGGAGAGAAGGCATCTAGATAGTCCACACCATATACCTAAACATATTTGTTTGCCACTAGTCTAGCCCTTAACCTTGCAAGAGTATCATCAGGATTTACTTTCCTTGCAAACACTGAGCGACATCCACTAGCAGTTTTTCTAGGAGGCAAGGGAATAGTTCCTAGGTGTGATTCTCCTGTAGGGCTGCCAACTCCTTAATTGTCGCAGCTATCCATCCAAGACTCAGAAAAGCTTCAAACATAAACTTAGGGAGTGGGTGAGTCTCAATGGTAGATAAACCAACATGAAAAGTGGAAGAAATACCAGTATGTGAAGAAAGTTAGAAATGGGGTATTGGTCACAACTCCAAGTGCCTTTGCAAAGGGAATTAGAACATCAAGGTCTGAAGCAGGGTGACTTACTGTATAATCCACTTGGAGGAGGGGAGGGTGGAGGAGCCATGGGAGTAGGAATGGCTATAGATTTTTTGGACATCATTGATGTATAGTTGTAATCTTAGTTTGAATAGGAGGAAGTGGAGGTCGAGTTATAACGAAGAGAAATATCAAGAAGATCCTTTTCCATAGAGGAGATAGTAAATGTGGCACAAATTCAAAAAATGAAACATCAATAGTATTAAAATATTTTCGAAATTCAAAAGAACAACGGTTACCCTTCTGAGAGCGAGGGTACCCAACAAACATGCATTTAATAGCTCTCAGGTTAAGCTTAGGCAATCCAGGCCCGTGGTCCCGAACAAAACAAACACTTCGAATATATGAGGAGGCAATACATAGAAAGGACTAGTGTAAGGAGTATAGGATACCGCCTTTAGAACAAATGAAGGCATTTGGTTAATAAGATAACAAATGATTTACACAACATCAGCCCAAAAGGGTTAGGGACTCACATTTCAAACAATAAAGAGCAAATGACTTCTGTCAAATGGCAATTATTCCATTGAGCCACACCTATTGTTGGGGGTGTGGACATTAGAAGTTGATAAAGGATGTCATTGTATGTCATGATAGTGTTAAAAAGATGAGAAGTATTTGATTGTTACGGTCACCAGCAAGCAACTGACCGATATAATAAACGGTTAGTATGTGCTAACCGAATTTCAGTCACTCATTGAAGGGCAAGTCAGTTATGACATGAGGACACAAGGTGCTGCTACAAAAACTTACCAATCGTATCCCGGTTCAATGATGAACTTGGACGATGTTAGGAAACTAGGAAAGGCAATTTGGGGAAGGACAGATCCATCGAGAGTTAGTGCCTTGCGCTAACTCTCGATAGGAAAAAGAGGCGGTAATTAAGAGTTTTATACCAATCAAAATTGGTTGATGCTTTCCTATATAGAATAGACTTGTAAATTAGCCTATATATAGTGAAGTTATTTTGAGGAGTGCTCAGAAGTTCAATCTGAGCCTCCAAAACTAAGTCGTGGCTTCCATCTTCTCCTCTCCCTCATTCTTCACCTTATTCTTTCTCAAACTAACATGGTATCAGAGCTGTAGGTCCTCTTATTCCTTTCGATTCTAAGAATTACTAGTACAAACAGTTGATTCTATAGAAAGGAAAGAAACTGTACCTAGTGTGAGAGTCGTTTCCAGAAATTAAAGGGATGCAACACCTTACGCTGCACTTGTTGGTGATTTTTATTTGAAGATTGACGTGTGCAAGAGAATGCCCAAACTGAGCCGTGCGATGACCTCTTCTCAAGATCGTTGCCATGATTGATGTCGGATTTGCATTTTTTAGGTACAAATCTCCTTGAAGATCTCCATGAAGGAAGGCATTCTTCGCATCCAACTGAAACAAGGGCCACTGGTAGGTAGCGGCAAAGAGATTAAAATGCGGATGGAAGTAAGCTTGGCAATAGGCGAAAAAGTATCAACATAATCTATGCCATAAACTTGAGCATAGCCCTTGGCAACGAGACGAGCTTTCAGGCGAGCTAAAGATCCATCAAGATTAACTTTCACAGTGAATATCCACCTACAACCAATAGCTGTCTTTCTTGAGGGTAAAGGCACAAAATCCCAAGTCTGATTTTCTTCTAAGGCTTGTAATTCTCCGTTCATTGCATTGACCCACCCAGGATTTGACAAGGCTTCAAGAACATTTAGGAATAGGATAAGTCTCTATAGTAGATAAAGCAGTAGAGAACCTAGGTGATAAAGTAGAATATGAAATAAAGTTAGAGATGGGATACTGAACATAAGAACGAGTACCCTTCCGAAAAGCAATGGGAATATCAAGGTCAGATTTGGTAGGAACGTTTGCAAGATCAACAGACGAAATCGGCATAGAGGTAGAGACCGAAGGTGCAGAGGGGGGAGCTAGTGGTTTTGGATGGCGCATGTACACTTTGGTGATGTCTGGCAGAGGTGGAGGTGAAGGAACTGCACCCTATGGAAACACACTTTGAAAAATACATAAATCATCATTTAGGTTAGTTAAACTATGAGATTCAGTAGAAAAAGGAGTGGACTCAAAAAATGACACATCTACAATAACAAAATATCTTCGTAAGTCAGAAGAATAATAACGATATCCCTTTTGAGTGCGAGATTACCCCACAAAAATACACTTCAGTGCACGAGGATCAAGTTTAGAGATCCCTGGGCAACGATTACGAATGTAACATACACAACCAAATACGCGAGGAGGCAAAGTAAATAAAGGAGATGAAGGAAATAAGAGAGAATGAGAAATGCCACCTTTTAAGACAGATGAAGGCATCCTGTTAATAAGATAACAAGCAGTTGAAAGCTGCATCAGCCCAAAAGGATTTAGGAACCTTCATCTCAAATAAGAGAAAACGAGTGACCTCCAATAAGTGTCTATTTTTTCTTTCTGCAACCCCATTTTGTTGAGGAGTTACGACACAGGAGGATTGGCAAAGAATCCCATTAGAAGCCATAAATTTACAAAAAGGATCAGAGAAATATTCTTTGGCATTATCACTACGAAAAGTACGAATAGGAACACCAAATTGAGTACGAATTTCAATAACAAAATTGCAAAATATGTCAAATAATTCTGAATGATTTTTCATTAAATAAAGCCAAGTGACTCTTGAAAAGTCATCCACAAATGTAACAAAGTATCTGTAACCTGAAGTAGAACTAACAGAAGAATGCCTTCCTTCATGGAGATATGCCAAGTGACTCTTGAAAAGTCATCCACAAATGAAGAATGCCTTCCTTCATGGAGATCTGCATGAGGAAGTGTATATGGAGCAACCACCTGGGTTTGTTGTTCAGGGGGAGAAGAATAAGGTTTGTTGCCTCCGCAAATCATTATATAGTCTCAAGCAGTCACCTTGAGCATGGTTTGGACGATTCACTACTGTTGTAATAGAATTTGGGATGACTCGTTGTGATTGTGATCACTCTGTATTCTTTAAAAACTTTGATGTGAGGCAAAACCCCTTCGCGCGGCCCGGTGAGGTCCGAAGAGATCAGATCTCTCGAACGAAGTGAAGAGAAAGTAGTTTATGTTGATGATATTGTCATTACAGGAAATGACACTTTAGGAATTGATAGGTTAAAGACCTATTTACAGGAAATGGCACTTTAGGAATTGATAGGTTAAAGACCTATTTACAAGAGAAATTTCAGACCAAAGACTTGGGCAAGTTAAAAGTATTTTCTAGGAGTTGAAGTTGCCCAATCAACAAAGGGCATCTTCTTATCTCAATGGAAGTATGTATTGGATTTGCTTTCTGAAACAGGAATGTTGGGATCAAAACCCGTAGACACTCCTATGGAATGTAACTTAAAGTTAATGCCAGAAGATGGAACCATTTTTGATGATCCAGAGAAGTATAGAAGGTTTGTTGGGAAGCTAAATTATCTGACAGTGACTAGACCTGACATTGCCTTTCCTATCAGTGTTGCGAGTCAATTTTTGTCTGCCCCACGAACATCACACTGGGATGTAGTTATATGAATTCAGAGGTATCTTAAGAAAGCACCAGGATGTGGACTTCTTTACATTAATTATGGACATAGAAATGTTGAAGGATTCTCTGATGCTGATTGGGCTGGATCACCTATTGATAGAAGATTGACTACAGGCTACTACACATTCGTTGGAGGAAATTTTGTATCATGGAAGAGTAAGAAACAAACTGTGGTAGCAAGATCAAGTGCAGAATCTGAGTATCGTGCTATGGCACAGGTAACATGCGAGATGGTATGGATAAAACAATTACTCCAGGAATTAGGAATTATTGATGACACACCAATGAAGTTATGGTTTGATAATCAAGCTGCGGTTCATATAGCATCAAATTCAGTTTTTCATGAATGTACCAAGCATATTGAAGTTGATTGCCACTTTGTTCGTGAGAAGTTATTACAAGGCATAATATCCCCCAAGCATGTGAGGACTAGAGAACAACTTGCAAATTTATTCACCAAAGCTCTAGGGAATACAAGGGTTACCTATATTTGTAACAAGCTGGGCATGAGTAATATATGTGCTCCAGCTTGAGGGGGAGTGTTAGGAAAGGGCTATTTGGGAAAGGACAGATCCATCGAGAGTTAGTGCCTTGCTAGTGCCTTGCGCTAATTCTCGATAGGAAAAAGAGGCGGTAATTAAGAGTTTACCAATCGAAATTGGTTGATGCTTTCCTATATTGAATAGACTCGTAAATTAGCCTATATATAGTGAAGTTATTTTGAGGAGTGCTCAGAGTTCAATCTGAGCCTCCACAACTAAGTCGTGGCTTCCATCTTCTCCTCTCCCTCATTCTTCACCTTATTCTTTCTCAACTAACAGATGACAACTAGTTCTTCGCTGGCCCTAGTTAATGTAATCGTGAGAGGCTAACCGATTGGGCCAAAGGAGAATCTGATTAAATGCATTTGGACGAGGTTGAGAAGATATGGTAGGTATTAATAGTTTGTAGTTATATGGAAGTTATGATGGTCTTTGTAATTCCAAAGTCCACCCTAAAGGACTTCACGGGTTTTTGTTGCCTTCTCCCAAAAGGCATCAAAGTCCTTTATATGCTGAGGCAGGGGGTGAGCCGAACATTCTCCTGGAGTTCAGATGCACACGTTGTGTTTCCTTTGAGTCCTTGGGACTCTGGCATGCCCGCGCACTACAACTCACATCGTTGGCGATGGCCGAAAATGGACTCATATTTTTATGAGGAAACAATACTACATCAATTGGGAACAATGTTGAAAAGATCCATGCCACTGAATTGACATGGTCATGCAGTAAACATGTAAAGACAAACTTCTAATTTTCCTTCACCCTGAGGACAAGGTGAATTTCGAGGGGCCAATAGTGTTAGGGTCCTAAGATCGTGCCACATGGAGGAGAGAGAGAGAGAAGATTACTATTGGTTTAGGGGTTATAAATAGGAGAAAGTGTGAGGAAAAGGGTATGGAATACTTTATGTGAGTGTTTGGGCAGCCTTTTGCCTGAAGGCAGCAGCGTGTTGTAGGGGTGATTGGCACCATTAAAACCAGATAATCTTTCAGGAAAAAAAATAAAATAAAGATTATTTTTGTTAATTTCTTAGTTTTGGTATTAATTTTTGTATTGGATTAGGGGATTCTTATCACAAACTAGCAACCAAATAAATCTAGATGAATAGGGCAATCTTCAAAGCAGCAGAAATTTCTCTAGAAACCAAGAAAAGAAAATTAGGGCACATCATCATGGTCTGATTCAATCAACCATTCACACAAAAACAGTCCTCAAAACTAGGATTTCAAAAGAGTGTCCTATTGCTCAGCAGGGTCTGATCCAAACAAACTTCCGTAAACCAGTCCCAGAAGAATATTATGGTGAAAATGCAGTAAACATTCCTGGACAGAAGAAAGGGCATCCCACCAACCTTGCATTAAAAAATCAGAGACTCGATTCTTATGCATTTGATGAAGATTCAGTCACTGATCTCTGATCCTAAAACTAGCTCCAAAAAACCAGCACAGAGTGCCGCTTCAAAGCGAAAATTTGCTGTAGAAGAACCTCATAACAGTGGCGATAGCTCCACCACTTTGCCAAAGAAGATGGGGGAAAAAAACTCAAGTCATTTTGGTGTGAGAACTTGTAAGATTCGATCACCACAACTCTGGTACCATGTGAACTCTGTTAAAAGAATGATAAAGAAAAGAGAAAGGATGTCAGAGAGGAAGAAGAAGAAAAGAATTTGAGAAAGGATGGATAAGATAAGAAATGATCATATTAGAGTTGGTCTGGGAGTTGCTCCCATAAGTGATAAGCTTCGAGAAAGTCATTTGAGGTGGCACGACCATGCTCAACGGAGACCTATAAATGCCCGTGTACGGAGAAGTGATATAATCCATATTGAAGGAACTAGAAGAGCTAGGGGTAGACCTAAGATAACCTTAGGAGAAGTGGTGAGAAAGGATATGTATAGCTTAGGCCTTGTATCTAGCATGGCCTTGAACAGAACTGATTGGAGGGCAAGAATCCATGTAGCCGACCCCATTTAGTTGGGACAAGGCTTATTGGTGTTGTTGTTGAAGTTCGCCTATAAAAGGCATTTAATGCAATGTAATGAACAAGGAATGTGAGACTTCACTTTCATTCTATAGTTGGTATCAAAGCTAGTCCATTTTCTCTTCTAATTCTTTCCATTTTTTGTTTGTTTATTTTTCTTAAAACTTTCAAAGCACAAAACCATGGTGGATGCCTACATTCATGCCGCCCCACTTAGTGACGGCTGCTATTTTCATGATTTTCTCCATGTTCTAAGTTTCTCTTGCAGCTCTTCGGGTTGTGCTAGCGGTGTTTGGGTCTGTAGCATGTGATGATCTCTTTGGGTGAGGAAGTTACTCTATATGCTCCTTAAGAATCTTGATGGTTGATTGTCTACATGAGGAAATTAATGAGAGTTCCTTGAGTGTTGGGGGCTTGCGTCATGATCGCTGATAGCCCTTTTTAAGCTCGGATGAATTACCTTCCTTAAGTTATGAAAAGAAACACATTGGGTACACCATCGTAGCATATTTTAGAACTCCACTAGTCATGAGAAACCATAAATTGCTCCAGATCTGACCCGTTTAACACGATTCTAAGAATTTCTATGTTTCATTTTGAATCAACCACCCCATCTCTCTACCTCATCTTCATTCTCCTCAACAACAACACCCCTTTCCTCTACCCAAAGTTCTAAGGTTGATCTCCTCTATGAAGTCAACTATGTCCCAGATTAGGAAAAGATCCCCTCTGCAAGTCAGATACACCGTACCAATTTCCCTTTACTAAACGCTTACTTAGTTTCCCTAAATTTTCTGCCTCTTGGACCATCTGGTCCTTGCTCAAACCCAAAAAGGCCCCAGCTATCTAGGAAAAGTTGCTTCCCCATGTTCTCGTCAGAGCATTTTCATTTGATGGATCTCCATTTTATGAGCTCAGCTCCCCTACTGAACGTTCATTCTTTGATGTTTGCTCCTGCCCAGACTGTATTCTGGCAATCTTTTTTATAGTTTCAGTTGAACCAAAGAGACCTCCCTAAAAGCCACGTGACCTTCTTTAGGCACGATACTGTGAAGGATGCCCTAATATGGGCCTTCTTGGTGATAACCCTGGCAAATATCAATTCATTGTGGAATATAGTACATCCAAGCCATGTTCGCTTGGCTGTTGCCAGTCTCTGCCACTAGCATGTGAACCAACTCTAGCTTTAAAGATTACACAGTTCCCAGTACTGCACCCCTGTGCTTCATGACACAAGGCGCCCCTGCTGGAAATTCCTCATCAATCAACAAGCAGTTCCCCAGCACGAACACTTTTGTTAACGAACAACATAGACACCATGTGTGGAAAATTACTCTAAACACCATCTCATCTGATGGACAGCAAATGGAAAACTCCACTCTTGAAGCAGCCTTTAATTGGCAAGTGGAAAATGCCCTGGTTCAAAATCAATATCTCAAGAAGATTCTTTCTTACCATGAGAATACTTCAATGCAACTATTGTAGACTAGTGCAGATCTTCGGTACCTCAGGACAAAGGTTAAGCAGTTATATAATGAGCTCATCAGGTTAGCCACAAACCCAAATGTTCAAGCCATTTCTCATCGAATGGCAACAAAAGAAAAGGAGAAGAAATTCTATGAGTCCCAACTTTAGCAAAGGCAGCGCAGCTACACACACCTGCTCCAGTTCCCCAGTATATGCCAAAAAAATCTCACACCACCACTGTATGTTCCACCACCTCAGCTTTCTTATCCATCCTTTGACCTCCTTAGAGATTTCCAAGCGCAATCGGTGTCCCCTCCAATCATACCAGGAACATCCTCATCCATTTTAGGCTTCCCAATCTATACACCTTCACCACATAATATTGACTTTCCCACAGACATGTTGCTTGACTTAGTCCAACAGCAACACAATTTGTCTTGGACTTGCCCCAAGTTTTCTCAGTCTCAAACCTCTCCGCCTGCTATAACTCCTCTTGGCCATGTGGATCCCTTGAACCACCCTCAAACCCCAATCCATTGACCTCTTATCTTCATGCCCTAACCAAACCAAGGGCACTTCCTATTTTCTCCACAAACAAAGCCGCTTCTCCCAATTCCTCTGACTCTGATTCAGATGACTCTGTTTTATCTGGAGAATAGTCCTCGTATTGTATTGGTATTTACTGTGTATTGTACTATATTGTATAATGATGCAAGCTATGGCGTAAGATGTCATACATGCATTATTGAGTGTGCTTTTCATTTGCATTTCATTTGAGTTCCTTGTAAGAGTTTGCCTATAAAAAGGCGTGTAATGCACAAGGAATGTTGGACTTCACTTTCATTCTATAGTTGATATCAGAGCCAGTCCATTTTCTCTTCTTCTTCTTGCCATTTTTCGTTTGTTTATTTTTCTTGAAACTTTCGAAGCACATAACTGTGGTGGATGCCTGCAGTCATGCCTATCCACTTGGGATGGGTGCTATTTTCATGATTATCTCCATGTTTTGAGTTTCTTGCAGCTCTTAGGCCTGAGTTAGCGGTGTTTAGGTCTGTAGCGTGCAGACCTCTCTTGATGTGAGGAACTCCAGTGTTTTTTTTTAACAATAGAAGAGGACTTGCAACCAAAATAAAAAAACCAAAGAAGAGTTCAATATGGACTCAATTATCTAATCAAAATATCCAGTTCAAGATTTGGTGCCAGGCACAAAATTTCAAGTCCCTTTTTTTCTTCCTAAAATGCCCTTTAACAAAGCCCACAAATCTTTTGCCACAAAGAAGGAAAACAAGATCTAGGGAAGGAGATAGAAGACAAGGAAGATCTGAAAGCACAATTGAAAGGAAATCATAAGACACCACATGAGAAATAGGATGTTGTGCACAACTCTTTTTTCCTTTATGAACAACCGTAAGCAAATTCGAAGGATTAACACCATCAGGAAGCAAAGGCTACCAGATCCTATGAGGTAACAGGCAGCCTTGGGTCTGACTGAAGCAATTGCCCTGCGGTAATTGTTGCAGGCTTCTTGCAAGAATGAGTGTACATCTGCCTCCATTTTCTGTGAATGGTTGTTCTACCTGCCTAAGGATCTATCTCAAGCTTTGGAAGGCCAGTAAGGGCATATTGAGAGGGACATTCAACAACACTTCATCACTAGAGCACTCTCCATAAAACGGTGCCAAGGGAGAGTTGTAGAACTTAGGCTCATGGAAGTATGGAACACAATTCCCATATAGACAATGTTATGGCACGAAGGCAGATGGTAACACTTGTAGCCCTTTTGAGTGGATTAGCCAGATAAAGTTACACTAGAACCCTTGATAATTGAGTTTACTAGAAGGCAGTGATTACGTGCAAAGCATGGAGAACGAATAAAGGAGGACCAATGCTGAAGAATATCCAGAGGAACTCAAGAATCTTATACTCATGAGGCATGCAGTTGATAAGGTAAGCAACTGTGAGGACTACCATATTCCATTAATGTTTAGTAACATGTATTTACACAAGAATGAATGCAAGTGACCTCCAATAGGTAGCACTTCTTACATTCTATGACACCATTTTGGGTGCTTACCTAAATCATTAGTGTGACTGAAACACCATCTGCCGTGGGCATGACCTATCACTTTCGTGTTGGATAAAAGTATTATTGAGTGGATGTCGGGGTCTAATTGACCATTACCATGTGCACATAGGAGAGCTTCTGAAACATGTATTTCTCCGTGTTGTGGATGCTTTTCTGCATTTGTTAGAGGTGTTTTTCTGTAGGATGGGCGTGTAGACCTAGTAGAGCCTTTTGACAGTCAAGCTGGTGTGTATGTGTGTCTGAATTCCTGCAGTAATTTATGTGTGCCTGAGTGACAGTACATATAGATTTTATGTGCCAGAAGTGAGGGTCTCCAGCAGCACAGTGTGGTTGAGTACCAGCACTGTGTGATAGTGTCAGTTCTAGGTGAATATGAGATTCTTTGTAGTTAACACAGCAGCTGTTGGCAGCTGGGTCAGGGACTCTGAATGTTGTTGAGGATGCCCCTGTTAGTGTGGTTGTGCTTTTGTGTACTTTTGAGAGGACAGAGTATGTGGTGCGGTCAGAGTTGAATGCATCAACAAGTGAGCTAGGAAGAGAACCTTTTTGAGGGAAATTTTTTTATCTACTGATTCACCCCCACTCCCAGTGGCCATTACTGTTCAACAGCTACATCACTATATGCAAATTTGAGTGAAGAAGAAGCTTTCATCTGAATTTGTCTGTTTATTGAGATTTGAGGCTGGCTCTGTGGGCTTTTCGGTGTTGCATCTGTTTCAGCTATAACTTTTGCTGTGGATTCAGCATTCAGCAAGTGGGTTCCTGATCTGATTTTTATTTCCTACACTTAACACCTATAAAACTGATAAGATCACTATATATCTTTTTTTCTGTATTCTATTTTTTTTATTTAATCGCAGATGCAGATTCCTGGTTTTTTAACTGCACATCAATGCTTTATTGATCTACAGTTTTAAATTTCAATTTCCTTATCGATTTCATAAAACTAGTCCAGATTGGGTTCTCAGTTTCAACCTTTTTGGAAATCATTTTTTTTAATTGATATTCTGCTGCTGCTGCTTATATATAATTTCTATGGTGACCATTTGTTAATTGCTGGGGGACCTTTGAAACTCCAATTTCATTGCTGTGTTAAAGCTGGAACTTTGAATTGAGGAATCCTGTTGTCAGTAGGATAAAACCTGGTATGCTCGATTTGAGCATCACATATCCATTTGATTTTGAAGAACTCTTACTGTCTATTAGAGTGACTGTAGACCAATTTCCTGTGCAGATCAGAATCTCTGTTTTGATTAAATTAATTTCTACCTAGTCTGTTTTGATACAATTTTTCTTGTTTTCTGAAATTTTCATCTAAAACTCCTAGGGACTCATCAAAAGGTCTATACATCTGGGACAAAGGTTTTCTAATTATTTATAGAATCAAGACCTGAAATCGTTCAACCAGAATATCTGTAAATCTTCACTCTTGTGGGGCTTTTCATTGTTCGCAAATCAGAACACAACCACATGTAGTTGCACCACATAAAAAGCGTATTGCAAGAAGCCCATATTATGGGCTGAAATACCCCCCCCCCCCCACCACCACCACCCAAACCCCAAAAAAACTGCACATGTGCACACTAATGCATATGCATACACATGTATGTTATACTAATATAATGTGCACTGTACAGATGGATATCAGTATTCTTAATTTCTGAATGTCAGAACAGCTTCCTCCATTTGTTGTTTTTAATTTAGACCTTTTGGTTTGTTTTGCATATTGCAGCTTAGTGAGAGAGGACCCTCAAGAGACCATAGGGGGCACCCTCTATTGACACCAACCAATGGCTCCAATCCATGGTGGTCTATTTTCAAGCAAGCTATAAGTGCAGCCGGAGGAAAACTTGCTAAGCCTGAAATCTTGGCCTCCACGACGGACGCACGCTATGTAAGACAGTTGGGGATACCCACCTTCGGCTTTTCCCCAATGTTAGAAATGCCAATCTTACTTCATGAACATAATGAGGTTTGTTGATGTTAATGATCTCAAAATGCTTTTTTCCCCAAGTTACCTCCATATACTTGCATGCTAATTCTGTCTGTACTGTCTATTGACTCTTATGTGTGCAGTTTCTGAAGGATAGTGTATTTATGAACGGAATTAAGGTTTATGAATCCATCATCAGTTCTTTAAGTTCCTTTGATGGAAGTAAAACACTAGGCTCTACTGCAGCTTGATTGATGGTTGAGCATGCTGTAGTTCAGCACCGTGGTCTATTGTTGTATTGGTAATAATTTGCAGGTTTATTGCTTAACTCATGTCTGGAGATGTTTCCTATTCACCCACCGAAAATATCTTGAAAAATATGGATATATGAAGTTTGTGTATTTGGTGGCAAGCCTATAACTGTAAGGGGAGAGAGAGGGGTAAGATTTCACTCAACCACACTCAAACATGAAGAAACTTAGATTTAAATTCATTTCACTCTCAATTGCTGGGTTATGAGTATGGTATTTGTAGGAGAAAATTGCACATCCTATGGCAGTAAGATTGGGGCATATCCAAGCTATTGGGTAATGCTTTGTGGGGGTGGGAGTTGAGTGACAGCAAACAATTGGTGGAGATGTTGAACCATTCTACTACACCTTCCTGAGACATTCTCCCAATTATAAATGATATCAGTGCTCCTACATTCCCTATTTCCCCTCTTTTTCCTATTTACCTAGAGAAGTCAATCATGTTGCTGATTCTCTAGCTAGAAAGGCTCTTTCCCGTTAGAGAACTGATTGGTCAATTTCTGCTGCTTGTTTCAAGAGGCTTGTCTTAAGAATACTCTGTTTTTGGGTTTGGCTCTTCAAATCATGTTGGTCCAACCAATCAAGGAATGCACTGATTATGGTCCTTTTGGAAGAACTCAATCCCAGCTAGTTGGGTGGATGTCTACAAGGAACAATATGTGGCCGACATATGGCGAAATATTGGCGAAAATTCAGTGTGTTGCTCAAGACCAACGTGAAACCAACCACCAAAACGAAATATACCAAAAGTTGCCCGAAATTTATCAACAAATCTGCTAATATCACCGAATTGGTGAAATGTCAGCAAGAATCGCTATTACTCTGCATTTTCTGGCGAGTTGTTCACTTGTTCTGCTGTTGCAGCCATTGCTGTTGTTGCTTCTTTTGTGAAACCTAGATCAGAGGATTGAGAATGGGAATCATTGGAATTGCCGGACGAACCACGCTTAGAGACGACTCATGAGTCACGGCCCTCACCGCTGCAACTCACCACTATTTTCTGCATCTTCCTCTCTCTCTTTCTCTACAAAAATCATCTCCGGTGAACAACGAAGAATGAACCCTCTCTCTCTTTCTGCTTCTCTCTGCAAAAATCTCCAGCGAAGAACGAAAAACGAACCCCTTTTAATCCTTTTAAACGTCGGCGATCGCCAACATTTCAGGGTTTCGGTGGTTTAGTTGGCCACTAACACCCGAAATTTGACTGACTTTTTGAACCTTGGATGTCCAAAAATTTTGTTTGGGTTAACTTTCCCCTTTTTGGGTAGAAAGCACTCCAGTGGAAGCCTTCCAATGCTAAAGGCGCAGGACAAAGTAAGCCCAACTAAAGAGAGGTAAAGGGCCAAGAAGTTGGGCTTGTAACCGACAACGCCATCCGGGCCAGGGAATCACAGCATAACTAGATTCCCTTGAAACATAAGATAGGGAAAAAGAAACAAAATGATTCTGCGAATCGATATATCATCAATACAACCCAATGAGGTAGGACCACTAACTCTACCTACAGCATACGACTCCAAACGCTGATTATCAGTCTTCAATTGAACCAAGTCAATACCCCGATCTAGAAGTTCATCATACCCTCGTTTAAAAGACTGGTATGGTAGTATTCTTCTCTCGTTGAGAGAAGTTTCGTTGAAAGTCAAAGCCACTCACAATAAGCTCTCCAGATCGACACATTTGAAAGATAAAAAGGAGTAATTTACAATGAAAAGAGGTGAGACGTACCTCCAAAGCCTGTTTAAAAAATATATTTGAGCTCCTTTAGCTAAATAGTCAGCTTGCAAATTCTTTGACTAAAAAAAAAAGGTCATGATAGCCTGAACTAAACTGCAAAAAAGCCCACCCAAGAGCACCACAAGCCTGCACCTTCAAAGAAAGTGCTATAAGTGTTTGATTGAGCTACCACAAAATGTCTTCCAACTCCACCACTGATGCCGAAATCCTTCTACCTGCCTTTGATTGAACTACCACAAAAGAGCGAGTAGGATTCCATAGAAAGAATGTCCAAAGTCCACTATGCTACAAAGAATGTGCTCCCAAAAGAAAAATGTTTGGCCTTCTTGTCATGTGACCATGGGCGTCCAAAAATAAGGTGGTAGGCTTTTAAAAGAACATCGCACAAAATCGATCAGTCCACCGACAGAATATATAAGCAATCGCCACTCATCGACTTTAATATTTGTGTTATTCAGCCATGCAGCCTTGTATGAATTTAAATGAGGTTTTATTTTTCAAAAGCAAACTATCTTTGAGAGTAGCATTATACTATACGTTATATTTATGCTCTTCACCACACATTCAAGGGTACACGTTTCCAAAAACTGATAAGGTGGATCCCCTGAATGTATAGTGGCAAAGCATGAGATAGCATTATGTTCCTTATTCAAACAGATATAGGAACCAGACTTTGTTCTCGATTCAATATGCTCACTACATTAGTTCAATTACCTAAAATCATTCACCAAATCACTTGAATTGTTGTTGCATTGCATTGGTGTCTTAAAAGTAGTATTACAATTTACAATTACAATTTATCTTCCTCATTATATAAAGGGTTTTCTGGTTTGGAGTGGGATAACATAGCAATTGGTTACTCATTTTCAATTACAACATCAACCTCGCGAGGATTATCCTCACTTTCACCACCAGGTTAACAATTCCTATTGTTGATGGTTCCTTCGATTCAAAAGCATGTTATCTTTGTGAATGTAGACTACCTGGTTTGGGAACTGAGTAGTTGAACATTAAGCACTGAATATCAAAAGCATTGTCGGAACCATGTCGGAGCAAAGAATATGATCGATTGATCCATGAGGCTGCAATCGAAGCTAGACAAGTACGGTGGGTGTTGGAAATAAGACATGGGCAGCAAGTATACGACTATATAGAATTAATAAGTAAACTAATTTGATTAGTGACACATAACATGTATGTTGAAGTTGTAAAAGAGATCCGCAACGCCATTATGAATCTTCAAGTATACGCACACACATGAGTTGAGTCGTACGAAAACATACTTTCCTTAAGTTATTTGAACGCCCTTTTATAGTGCAGCCCGGGTTGACCATGGAATCCTCACTTCGAAGATAAAACAACACATAGTCCCAATAGCATGCACTCCAAATGGCAACTACTCGTAAAGAACTTCTGAAGGTAATATTCACAAACCATCGACAAAACACACACACTTTGATAGAAAACAAGAAACTAAATGGTTGTTGTTAGAGCCATTAGGGACCAACTCTTCTTTTTATATAGAAGACGAAGAGACACATTTGAAGGATTATCTCCAAAGGATATGTCCCAAACCATGTCTTTTCCCTTAAGGCTTGTTTATTCAATATTTCGGAGTTGACCCATAATCACATCTCTAGCCCATCATGCTCCAAATCAGGCCCATTTTCGCATTTGAGAATTTGAATGGACCTCTTGATGTGTAAAATTGCATGATTCATACCCAAAACTCCAAATATTTGCTCAAGTCCTGAAAATTCATAAAATATGCAAAACAACATAAAACCCAAGGTAGCTCCACTCAAAGTATATAAAATACATGCTTTATGCCCTAAGATTTTACACATAAATGTGTTCAACAGATTCCCCCACACTTCGACTAAGCTTGTCCTCAAGCAAAAATAAAAGAAAAATACAAATGCAGGTAAGAAACTAATGCAACAAAATAATTCCTACTCACTTTCATAGGAATCATAGTTACACTTAACATGTGTAACAAGCCTTTAAACCACTAGGTTACCCCTAGAGGATGTGTTTTGTCTCGTGGATGTTTGCAGTGAATATACATCCAAAATTCCAATTCAGCTTAAAATAAAACATTGCAAATTCCAACTCTAACAATTGGTAAGTACTCATACAAGATCAATGGCTATGACAATTTTTCTCACCATTGATTTAAGATCCCCCACACTTGAACTTTATTACCACATATTGATTCTTGAGACTTAGCATATATCTCAATCAAAGACTAACTTTATATCTTCAAGTACACCTCTCCTTTAAGCAAAACCATTCATAAAGTAAGGGGACCAAGGACTAAGGTTTTGAAGTATTTTTGACCAAACAATTTTACCAAGGCATTGATGACACTTGTATTTATTTCTCTCTTTTCTTTTGAGTAGTGAACTCTACTTTACTCCACTACAGTTGGCTTGAATAACATGGTGGAGCAAACACCAGAAATCCAAGTTACTTTGTAGCTTTGCTTTGCATATGCCCACATAGATAGTGATGCGAGAGTTCTTTTCAATAATCTCCTTCCTAAGAGTTACAATAAAGTCACCTCGATTCCTGAGTCTGAGTGCCCTGTCTAGTTCCAAGGAATTCAACTTTTACTTTCTACTCATCTTTTTTTTTTGTTATGCCATACACAAAATTGATCTCAACTCCTAGCCAAAGAAACAAGGACCCACAAAACTCATAGATGGTTCAACGCCTTAAGTTAAGGGCCTTTTATTTTTTTAAGGAAAGTCTCATTTCAACATATATACAAGTTACCTTCCTCTCAACAAGGTTTTTATGTGTTCATGATGGGTACCAAAATCACTCTCATTTCACACATCATAGCAATTGAAAGAGTACGTACACTAACCAAAAGTCAAAGTTGAAATCTACAAAGAAGCTACACCCCCCTACACTTAAGTAATGCAATGTCCTCAATGCATGCATGAAAAGAAGAATAAGGGCAAGGCAAAAGAGGGGTATACCTTTCAGTCAAGATGTGTATATCATGGGAAGCTTTTGTGTTATCTTCAATAGCAATGTATGATAGAGAAGGCACTCCAAATAAGAAAAACCATGAATAGAAAAGTCATCCCTAAAGACTTCAAGAAAAACATTCACCATGTAAGAGAAAATTCTCATCATATGTTGAGGTTCTTTAAAAGGTTTAGCATCATTCATAATATTAATATGATGTTGTACAATGGAAAAACTTAGACCTTTGATATTTGTGATAGATCAACCCAATGCTTCTCTATTATCATTCAACGGTGTGATCAACTTTTATGCTTTGTCAGAAGTTAAATCAGAGCCAACAATGATAGGAAGAGTATTATCTTGTTCCAATAAAGTATACTTCAAGTTAGAAGGCAACTCTTTCAATTCTAGCTGGGGGGGGGGGGGGGTTCAATTATTGAGGGCTTGGGAGTGGAGATGGATATGGATAGAGGTTCAATAGGCTCCAAAGGTGTGTGAAAATTTAAGACTTCAGAAAAGAAAGTTTCACTATCATTATCCAACATATCCATACATTCTTGAAATTTAGAATCAAAATAAATCTCAAAGTTGGTAATTAAATCATTAGGAAAATCCAAAGACTCCTCAAGCATATTGATCTCTTCTTCTATTTGTGCTTGTTTCCCTATCCTAAACATATTAAACTCCACAGTTTGATTTCCAAAAGACAACCGTAAGAGACCATTTCGACAATTGATTAATGCATTACTAGTAGCCAAAAATGGTCTTCCTAGAATTATTGGGATTTCATCTTTGATTGAAAAAGGTTTAGTATCTAGCACATGAAATCAACTGGAAAATAAATTCTCCCACTTTCAGTAAAACATTGTCAACCATCCCTTTGGGAATCTTAATTAACTTATCTGCCAACTGAAGAGTAGTTCTAGTTGCTTTCAATTCTCTTAGTCCTAATTCCTTATAAACATGATAATGCAATAGATTCACAGTTGCACCAAGATCAAGTAAATCATGTTCAATGTGTGTATTTCCTATGACACAAGCTATGGTAGGGCTCCCTGGATCCTTATACTTGGCTGCTACAGGTTGAGTAATCATGGAACTAATGTTACCTACCAAGAATGCCTTTTTCGGAATGCTAGTGATTCTTTTATAAGTGCATAAATCTTTCAACACTTTTGCATAGGCGGGGATCTGGGATATGGCATCCTAAAGAGGGATATTCACTTCTATCTTTTTGAAGACATCAAAAATTTTCTCCATAGTTGCAGTCTTCTTCTTATTAACTAGACAACTAGGATAAGGAGCCATAGGAACATAAGGACTCTCATTTGAAATTTGCTCTTTTCTCATAGTTTCTGATAGTGGTTCACCAAACTTAGGTACTGCTAAAGCAACTGGCTCATCCTCAACTTCTATGGGTTCCTCAGACAAACTTTTATTTGGAGATACTTGAACATTCTCTTCATCACAGTGGTCACTAATCTCGCTCTTTTCATTAATATGTGACACCTGTTAAATACCCTTTCCCACTTCTCAATGCAGACACATAATTAACTGAAGCTAAAAAAGAATGGGAGGATTCAAGTTGGTTGACTTGATTTGGTGGTCTTTGTTGAATCTGAATCCTAGGATTTAATTCAGGTTGGCTAGGCATTTTACTTTTTCTCGCTCAGACTAAGCACTTGCAAGAGTGGAAATTTATTTTTCCATATTATGCATAGAAGTCATGAAGGTGCTGGAAAGTACTTCTATATTCTTCTCTAAGGAAGAGAGACGAGAAAACTCTGGATTGTTACCTCTGTTGAAACCAGGTGATGATTGATTTTGTGCAATGTGAGGCATATGAGGCACAATAGGTGGATTGACAGGCCTAGCTAAATTGGCATTCTGGAAATTTGGGGCTTGAGGGAACTGGACATTTGGATTATGAGAAAATTGGGCACTTTATTTTTGAGGGGCACCAAAGTGATTTTGTGTGGAATAATTGCTTAATCCATTTTGGTTTTGCTCTTGAGACCATGAAAAGTTAAGATAATTCTTCCACCCAGGATTGTACGTGTTACTGTACGGGTTTGGAAACATCGCACTGACATTTTCATGTTGGCCTCCAGAATAGCTAGGACATTCCTTAATTACATATGTAGGAGACTGACACCATGCACACATAGCAATAGATTTGTCAATAAAATGTGCTTGACTAGGTGGTGGTGGTGCAACTTTAACTACCAAAGTCTCTAACTTTTTCAAAAGACTATCTATTTGTGCTTCCTTATGAACTTGGCTATCAACAAAATATCCCCTACTAGTCCTTTCAGATTCTTGGGTTGACTCCCATTCTCTAGTTCTATCGGCTAGGTCTAAAAGAAATTCCCAAGCTTCGGAATCATCAGTGAATGATGTAAATCCTGTGGGGCACATAGATTCCAAAAGTTGCTTTGTTTGATAATCAATACCCTCATAAATTATTTGGCATAAATGCCATAATTCTATACAATGGTGAGGGCATTCTTGGAAAAGGCTTTGGAACCTCTCCACTACCTTAGCAAAGGACTCATTGGGTTTCTGTCGAAATTGAAGAATATCATTTCTTATTTTATTCGTCTTAAAGAAAGGAAAGAATTTCTTCAAGAATATGACAGGAAATTGTTCCCATGTGGTAATGCTATCCCTAGGTACGCTATAAAGCCACTTTTTGGCTTGGTCCTTTAATGCAAAGGTAATAAACCGTAGTCTTACGGCATCATCACTAAGTTGTTGTACCTTCATAAGGACACAAACCTCCTCAAACTCCCTAAGGAACAAATATGCATCTTGATCAGGTAACCCATGAAATTGGGGTAACATAGACAGATAGTGAGATTTAAGCTTAAAATTATTACCCCTTACATCAGGTAAACGTATACAGGAGGGTTGTGCAGATCTGGTTAGATAAAATCTATCTCTAAGACTCTTAGGTGGAGGAGGTTGAGGTAGGTCTTCCATGGTCAAGGTAGACACTCGGACAATTCTATTTGTGGAATCAGTTCAGACACACATGTACTAACCACCTAATGCAGTTAAAGGCTCTTATAAAAGAATGAGTAGGTTTTTTTTTTCCATTATTTTTATTTCTTTTATAATAAAGTACCTAAAGAAGAAAACAAAATAACAAAAACAAAAGGGAAAGTAGTGAATTTCCCACCACAAAGATGGAAACAATGATTCCAAAGCCGTAAGGTTGCTGTATAGCTGAGCGTGTATAGGTTTGACAACAAGGGAATCCATATAGTTTTCGGAGCCACCTACAATCGAATCCTAGGGATTCTGCAATAGAGTGGGGACTACTATACGTTTTTGTTTCTACTCAAGTTAAGAGTAATATCTTTGAAATTATTATTATTATTTTTAAATTTAAACACTTCGATTTTCCTAAGAATGAGAAAATTAAAATGGACTAATACCTCCCCGGCAACGGCGCCAAAAACTTGTTTGTGAAATTTAAAAGTAACCACAAACGCACGGTATTGTGTAGCTAACGGGTCGATCTCAAGGAGATATGCCACTTAGAATTCAACTTCTTAATAGTAATGCGAGAGTGGAATGATTCAATTTTTGTTAACTAATTAACTAAACTAAACGATCCTAATCTACACATCTAATGCAATCGAATTGAAATGAAAAATAAATTAAATACAATCAATGCATAAATAAAAGACAGGAAAAAAATGCGAACAATAAAAATAAAAGGAAAAGGGAAGTGATCCGAGTGTCAGCTCTGGATCAAGGGAAGGAGAGTATAACAATAATGACTTTGACCGTGGACCCTTTGTCGTAGCTTACAGTCCACCTGTCACATCCCCCCAGCCGGTACCCTAACTGGCATACCCAGGTGTGTGATCCACAGCCCCGAAGATTAAGTATCGAGGAAATCATCCTCTCACATATGCAATAACATAATCATGAACAGATAAAATCAAGTATGATATTATAAACAAAATATCAAATCAGGAAATGAATATCAGTATAATCAGAGTGCGGAAATGATACCAGATGTAATCACATAAAAAAGAAGTAGAGTGAGGCGGAAACTCACTCCACAGTTACAGTGGAAATGTAGTACGTAAGTCTAAAAAGAATTACAACTGAGTTTAAAGGAAAACGAGGAAAGAAAGTCAACAGAACTACGAGTTTTCAATCCTATAGATAACATCTTCAAAATAGTGGACTTCATCAATCCAACATAGATGTTCCAACTCTATGTTATGCCTAATCGTAGTACGCAACTTGATTGCTTGAGGGATCATCAGTGTGATCTTCATAGTTTCCAGTACTTTGCGTGAAGTACGCTTCATCAGTTTGCGCTTCATCGTACTATCCTTCATAGTAGTCAATACCTGTGGAATTATCTAACCAAAAAGATTGTACAAAAAGGAGTGAGTTCGAATGAACTCAGCAAGGCAAGTTAACTCATAACAACATAAATAACATACAACAGATCATAACAAGATGCAATGCAATATGAAATAGATAACGTATGTATGCATCTAAACTCTATGTATGTTGGTCTCTATTGGCAGACATGCTTTAAGTCATAGCACCATACTTCTTTGGATAGGTCTCAAACCACACATCATCAGTTGGTAATGGGTCCGGCATCCCTCGGGATATTCCATGGCTGGGGGTTAAATCACCTCTCTCTCACATAACCATTGGTCTAAGTACTGGTGCATGTCAGGGTTAAACCTAGCCCAATGCAAGTCATCTACTCAGTTACATCAACTCAGGTTCAGATACGTCCTTTCCTCGCCCCTGGCGATCCTTTCCGGTATCCTTTCCACTAGAGTCCTAATAGTCCCTGACTACAAACTCATCAACCCTATTGGTTATCCACATATGGTAAACGGGAAGCTCTCATGTCCCCTCACGGGTTGGTTACCGGTCTTGAGGGCCCATTAGCCCAAGTCTATCCATATGCAACCCTCTAATAAATGGCCCCCACAATGTGATTCCCATCCTCTCACGGGTTAGTTACCGGTCTTGAGTGCCCGTGAATCCCCATTGCTGCCACGGGTCATTCGGTCTCAATACCCTTCCGATTCGGGTCTGATATAACGGGGACATCCTAGCCAAACACTGCTAGACAACCCTAGGTATGACAATCAATGATTCGGGAAAGCGTCAATGGGCAACCCCGGAAACATCCCATACTATTTCCGATAATGTTCAAGGACAGAAGTGTCAAAAGGACACCTCCCAATCCCAAACCAAACTTAATCAAGCACATTCTCAGATCAATCATGACATTCATAATCAACAACTCATCATACAAAGAGAATGAAACAGCATAATCTAATCATTAAATAATATATAGTAATAAGCATTTCATATAGACTTAAATAATGAAAAAGAATAAACAAGTGAAGTGCTATTGTACTTACAGTAGTACATCAGAAATATAAAATGCAAGAACAGTAGTTAAACTCAGAGTTTCTTAAATTAGAAACTAAAGAGTACGCGATCTATGTTATCATGAAATAACTGTCCTTACCTCGATTATCGCTGAAGATAATCCAAAGATCAAAGAGAGAGACTCCAAACTTAGCAAATAAACCCCTAACAATCATAGATACAACATTAGGAAAGATGCCTAAAAGATCAGAGAGCAAACGAATCAAACTGAGCGAAAATGAAGCTACTGCCTTCATTGGTCGATTGATTGGTCTACTGACTCAGTCGACCAATCAATCGACCAACAGAGTTAGTATGAAGCAAGTACGAGAATTCTGACCCAAAACTCAATCTGCAAGGTTCGGAACTTCACGAAACTTGGAGGAAAACTATATGATAGTATTCTAACACTAAGGGAATAAAGATCGGGCACTAATAGTGATCAAAAACATTACCTTCAATTAAAATCATGGCTTTCCCCAATTGGGAGAAAGGACTCGAATTCGATGAAAATACACTATGGAAATCACAGCAAAGGCAAAGGATGATTAAGATCTCATCCAAGAAAAAGGAAATCAGAATTAGATTCAAGTACACCATGAAAATTAGATTTAAATGGTTACGAAATCAGATCCATGAGAAGAACTAGGGTTTCAAACGAATCTGACAAGAGTTAGGGTTGAGATCTCTATGCTGATCATAAACCCTAAAGAAAAGAATCAGATTACGGAAGAGATGGTTGCAAGAATGCAGCATCATCTTCCCAATCTCAGTCAAGAACAAGATCGAAGAAAGAATAATTTATATTATAGAAGAGATACTAACCTTAGACTGGCAGATCGTAGATGAGAGACTTCAGATCTGGTAGAGGGATCTTCGAAATCACTGAAAAGAGTTTCAAACGAGTCTTCCCACGTTCTCAAAGTGTTTTGGAGGCAGAGGATACTAAGAAACACGAAGTGTGTCTAAATAGAGAGTGAAAAATCCTAAAATTGGAGTTTCTCGAATTTAACACACCATTGGTTGATTGATTGGTCTACTGACCTAGTTGACCAATGATAAGTTGATTTCATGCATATTATTTTATATGATTAATTAACTATATTTCCATGTATTTACAATTGTTTTATATCAATTTACCCTAATATGATATGAAAATGAATATGTTGCACATTTCCTTTAATTTCTATAATTTTGGTGATTTTATATATTTCCTAACAAATTCTAATAAAGATTTATTACTTTTACATGTAGGAAATTATCAATCAAATCTGGGTATTATTGCAAGAGTCCTACTTCAAGTCAAAAACATAAAGAGAATGAGTCCTTGCATGCTTCTACGTTTTATTTCCTATTTAGGATTTGATCAAAGAAGGGAAAAGAGGAAGAAGAATCCAATTCAAATAAGAAGGATAGAAGAATCCCGATTTTGAGTGTCTCTGTCCAGTTTTGATCAAGATATTCATCGGATGGTCATATGGTGTCCGATCGAGCTGATTTTTGGAGGAGAGCTTCACAACATCTTGGTCTTCAAATCCAACGGTGGGATTATGCATTGGAGATCTCTAAGTTAGTCCGATTTATACATCAAAACACTCCTTGGTTAAGTCAGATAAGAACTCTGAGTTTGATTCAAACTCTTTGTTTAATTAATCTATAAAAGGATAGCAAAGCCAAGGAACTGAAGGAGGACGTTTTTGGAGCTTTGGAGGAGCGGAGAGATCGAACCAGGAGACGTTGGTTTGCTTGGGAGATCTGAATCTTGGGAATAAGTTTTTCTTGATCTTCTTTCAATGTTCTTGAACTCCTCTGTAATGTTTTTAGTTTCTAGTATGAACTAATTTAGTTTTTCTAGGGATCAGATGTAGCCTATCTTTGAATTCCCACTCTTGACTTCATCAATATAATTTTGAATATTGTTTCCCTTGATTGAGTTTTTACTTCTATTCTTCATGCTTTTGATTAATTGGCCACTAATCAACTGATTTGTTAATCATAATGAACTGAGAGGGGATTTATGTGTTTAGTTCATTGGAGTAAAAGCCATGAATTACATGTAGGATAGATATATACTTACATGGTTTGTGTAGTTGTTACATGGGAATCCACAGAATTTAATGATTTCTCAGTTGTTGTAACCCACATAGAAATATAGTGGGTTAGCAATTGAGGGAATTTCTATTAGTACTCGAGAGAGACTAATAGATAGGAAAGGGAATCTCGACTATCAATCAGGAAAATATTTCTCAAATTATAAAGAGGGAGAAAAGGGTGGGAATGCTTAGTTATGGTGAAATCTGACCCCTAGGTCTTTAGCAATTAATAATCTCAATTTAACTTTCAATTTGCAATATAGTCTAGAATAATTATCTTTCTTATTATTTGTTCAAATAAAATTGGTATAATTAATTTGGTACTTAATCTATAGTCTTCGAGGGATCGATCTTTTATCATTATATTACTTGTTACGATAGCGTACACTTGCGTTGTACTTTTTCACAACAACCAATCAGTCGAACTATATGTGTTAAAATTTATTTGGGAAGTGGAGGATGATATGAATAATATTATTCGGGGGTTTTTTTTTATATATCAAAGGGATATGTGGGGGGGTAAGGCCTGCTAACAAAGTAAGATAAAATACAATACTCCTCCTACCCCTCTAATCTCATCTTGGCAGGATGCAGCTTCCTTTCTAAATTTGCACAGACCTCCAAGTATGGAACTCCATCATCAACATCCATGGATTTAGAGTCAAACACCATGTCTTCTACTGAGATGGCCCATAGCTGGCTTCTTCCTTTACTCCGGGTCTTCAGACCTAAAAACAACCGGGTTTCCGAGTCAAGGTTAGGGTTAGGATAGGGCTGGGTTTCACACCACCGATCGGGGGAATGGATATTAAAGAAAAAAAATAGTGCAGAAAGTAAATAACAAAGCAATAAAAGGAAAAGGAAGCCTTAACCAAAGAGAGGCACGACTGTAGGCATCTCTGATCAAGGATCCAGGGGAAAGGAGAACAATAAATAAATGATGAAAGTAAATTGTAGAAAGTAAATAATAGAAAGTAAATTGCAGAAAGTAAAATGGAAACCTTAACCAGAGAGAGGCACGACTCTAGGCATCTCTAATCAAGGACCCAGGGAAAGGGAGAACAATAAATAAATGCTAAAAGTAAATCCTAAATTAAGAATATGGAGTAGAAGCGGGAATGGAGGGAGGAGAGAAGATTAATAAAGAAGGTTACTTACTTGCGAATTGAACAAACGATTCGAATCTCAACCAACCCTAACAACCGGATCTAGATCTAGAATGATCTAAATCTGCAATTGCTAGACCCAGAGAAAAACGAATCTAAAAACTTGAAACTTGAACTTGAATTGCATTACATAAAAAAAATTAAACCTAAACATTCAATCTAGAAATTAAAATCTCACAAATGCAAGCAGAGAAAACTAGAGAAAGCCTAAATAAACTGAAGAGAGACAAAAACTCGTTTGTGAAATTTAAAAGTAACCTCAAGCGCACGGTATCGTGTAGCTAACGGGTCGATCTCAAGGAGATATGCCACTTAGAATTCAACTTCTTAATAGTAATGCGAGAGTGGAATGATTCAATTTTTGTTAACTAATTAACTAAACTAAACGATCCTAATCCATACATCTAATGCAATTGAATTGAAACGAAAAATAAATTAAACACAATCAATGCATAAACAAAACACAGGAAAAAAAATGCAAACAATAAAAATAAAAGGAAAAGGGAAGTGATCCGAGTGTTAGCTCTGGATCGAGGGAAGGGGAGTATAATAATAATGACTTTGACCGTGGACCCTTTACCGTAGCTTACAGTCCACCGATCGGGGGAATGGATATTAAAGGAAAAAAAACAGTGCAGAAAGTAAATAACAAAGCAATAAAAGGAAAAGGAAGCCTTAAGCAAAGAGAGGCACGACTGTAGGCATCTTTGATCAAGGATCCAGGGGAAGGGAGAACAATAAATAAATGCTGAAAGTTGGAAGAATTCTGATATTTGGTTTTGAATGCTCAAGACTTCATATTAGCTTGAGTATTGTATTTATAGTGTAATCAATTACATGAATAGGAAGTTGAAATATACAGGGAAACAAACTTAAACAGAATACCAACTCTTAAGTAACCAAGTGAAATATAATTCAAACTTTAAACTAAAGATTTTGTCTCTCACTCAAACTCTGGTTTATCATCCCCCGCAAACTATGGGGTGGTAGCCACAATAGTTTGGAGCGTAGCCAGAGAAAAGTTGATGTAGGTAGACCTTTGGTAAAAATTAAAAAAATAATAATAATAAATCTAAAAATGTGATACGCCCACGTTGTTGTTGGTAGTGCTGCTGCTGTAGAGAAGATTGCGGTTGTTGTTGTTGTAGCCAGTGGTGTTGTGGTTTTGGCTTTAGAATCGGTTGTGGTTGTGGTTGCAGAGTCTGTTATTGTTGTGGCTGTATAATCAGTTGTGGTTGTGGCTGCAAAATTGGTTGTATTTGTGGCTGCAGAGTATGTAGTGGTTGTGGCTGCATTGTTTGTTGTGGTTGTGATTGCTGTAGAGTCTATTGCATAAACCAATTGTGCTCTGTTGTGGTTGTGGTTGTCACAGTATTGTAAAGCTTAAACTAAAAGAAGAATTAAAATTGCATAAACGAGAAGAAGAATTAAACCAGGTGGCTCATACTGGTTTTGTGATTGATTACTATGCAGAACTTGAGAATTGGGCTCAGATTGCGGCTGACATGGATAACATTGATTTATAATGATCTGAGGCTGCATTGCAGCTGGTTGGATCTATTCTTTGTGGGGAGGCATGCCCTATTGTTGAGGCTGCTGAAGTTGTGGATGCCCGTGGAAACCATAATTGGCATCTCCAGTAGATTGTTTAGTTTTGTTCATACGACGCCATTATGGCTTCCATGAGGAAACTACTGCCATTGAGAAGTTTGAAAGGGAAGAAAAAAAAAAATTGCAGGGTTTTAGGATCAGTGGTTGTGATACCATGAAAGAATTCTGATATTTAGTTTTGAATGCTCAAGACTTTACACTAGCTTGAGTATTGTATTTATAGTGTAATCAATTACATGAATAGGAAGTTGAGATATACAGGGAAACAAACTTAAACAGATACCAACTCTTAAGTAACCTAGTGAAATATAATTCAAACTTTAAACTAAAGAGTTTGTCTCTCACTCAAACTCTGGTTTATCAAAAGTAAATCCTAAATTAAAAATATGGAGGGGTAGATAGAAGCAGAAATGGAGGGAGGAGAGAAGATTATTGAAGAAGGTTACTTACTTGAGAATTGAACAAACTATTCGAATCTCAACCAACCCTAACAACTAGATCTAGATCTAGAATGATCTTGATCTAGATCTGCAATTGCTAGACCCAGAGAAAAATGAATCTTAAAGCTTGAAACTTGAATTTGAATTGCATTACATAGAAAAATTAAACCTAAACATTCAGTTTAAAATTTTAATTCTCACAAATGCAAGCAAAGAAAACTAGAGAAAACCTAAATAAACTGAAGAGAGAAGAAAGAGTGCTTCTACTAAGCTCTAAAAAACATGTTCTCCCTTGATGGAGTATGCTCTCCTTTCATAGAATTTACATGGGATATGAGGCACGGCTGAATTTGAATAAAACTCAAAGTTCTTATCTGATTCAACCAATTAGGATTTTGGCGTACCAATCAGAAGGACTTAGAGCTATCAAATACATAATTACACCGTTGGATTTTAGGATTAAGAAGTCGTAAAGCTCTCCTCCAAAAATCAGCTTGATTGGACACTGGATGACCGTTCGATGAAGGGCTTGATCGAAACTGGACAGAGACATTCAAAAACGGGATTTTTCCTCTTTTTCTTTTTGAATATAATTATTTTTTCTCCTCTTCTTTCTTTGACCAAGTCCCAAATAGGAAATAAGATATTAAGATATGCAAGGACTCTTTTTCTCCATTAGGACTCTCTCAATAATATCTCTGAAAGATTTGATTAATAATTTATAATCTCAGTAGATCAAAATTTGCTTCTTTATCTTTAAAATACTTTGGAGTCGGCCCATAATCACATCTCTGGCCCATCATGCTCCAGGTCAAGCCCATTTTCGCATTTGAGAATTTGAACGGACCTCTTGATGTGTAAAATCGCATGTTTAATACCCAAAACTCCAAATATTCGCTCAAGTCCTGAAAATTCATAAAATCTGCAAAAACAACATAAAACTCAAGGTAGCTCCACTCAAAGTGTGTAAAATGCATGCTTTATGCCCTAAGATTTCACACATAAATGTGCTCATCAGATTCCCCCACACTTAGACTAAGCTTGTCCTCAAGCAAAAATTAAAGAAAGATACAAATGCAGTTAAGAAACTAGTGCAACAAAATAAATTCAAACTCACTTTCATAGGAATCACGGTTATACTTAGCATGTGCAACAAGATTTTAAACCACTAGGTAACTCCTAGAGGACGAGTTTTGTCTCGTGGATGTTTGCAGTGAATATACATCCAAAATTCCAATTCAGCTCAAAATAAAACATTGCAAATTCCAACTTTAACAATTGGTAAGTACTCATACATGATCAATAGCTATGACAATTTTTCTCACCATTGATTTAAGATCCCCCACACTTGAACTTTATTACCCCATATTGATTCTTGAGACAAAGCATATATCTCAATCAAAGGCTCACCTTATATCTTTCAAGTACACCTCTCCTTTAAGCAAAACCACTCATAAAGTAAGGGGACCAAGGACTGACGTTTTGAAGTATTTTTTACCAAACAATTTTACCAAGGCATTAATGACACTTTTATTTATCTATCTCTTTTCTTTTGAGTATGAACTCTGCTTTACTCCACTACGGTTGGCTTGAATAACATGATGGAGCAAACACCAGAAACCCAAGTTACTTTGTAGCTTTGCTTTGCATATGCCCACATAGACAGTGATGCAAGAGTTCTTTTCAATAATCTCATTCCTAAGAGTTTCGATCAAGTCACCACGATTCCTGAGTCGGAGTGCCCTATCTAGTTCTTCTTCTTCTTCTTCTTCTCTCTTTTTTTTTTTTTTTTTTTTTTTTTTTTTTTTTTTAATTTGAAACTTTTGTCATGCCATAGAAGAACTTGATCTCAACTCCTAGACAAAGAAACAAGGACCCACAAAACTCATAGATGGTCAAATGCCTTAAGTTAAGGGCCTTTTCTTTTTCTAAAGTAAGTCTCATCTCAACATACATACAAGAATAGGGTTTTTATGTGTTCACGATGGGTACCAAAATCACTCTCATTTCACACATCATAGCAATTGAAAGAGTATGTTCACTAACCAAAAGTCAAAGTTAAAATCTACAAAGAAACTATACCCCCTACACTTAAGTAATGCAATGTCCTCAATGCATGCATGCTAAACAAGGAAGACAAATGAGGGGTATACTTTTCAATCAAGATGTGCTTATCATGTGAAGCTTTAGTCTTATCTTCAATATCAATGTATGATGGGGAAGGCACTCCAAATAAGAAAAACCATGAATAGAAAAGTCATCTTTAAAAATCTCAAGAAAAACATTCACAATGTTAAAGAAAATTCTCGTCATACGTTGAGGTTCTCTAGAAGGTTTTGCATCCTTCATAAGATAAATATGATGTTGTTCAATGGAAGAACTTATACCTTTGACATTAGTGATAGACCAACTCAATGCTTTTTTATTATCATTCAATAGTGTAATCAACTCTTCTGCTTTGTCAGAAGTTAAATTAGAGACAACAATGACAGAAAGAGGATTATCTTGTCCCAAGAAAACATACTTTAAATTAAAAGGCAACTCTTTCAATTCTAGTTTGGAAGATTCAATTATTGAGGGCTTGGGAATGGAGATGGATAGGGGATTAATAGGCTCTAAAGGTGTGTGAGACTTCAGAAAAGAAAGTTTCACTATCATTATCCAACATATCCATACATTCTTGAAATTCAGAATCAAAATCAATCTCAAAGTTGGTAATCAAATCATTAGGAAAATCCAAAGACTCCTCAAGCATAATCTCTTCTTTTATTTGTGGTTGTTTCCCTATCCTAAACATATTAAATGTTGGATTTTGTTTTTAAAAGAAAATAATAATATAATATAATATACTATATAGATAAGTTTCAAAATCATTAAAACTCTATCTCCCTAGTTTTGTTTTTAGGACTCTTGTTTGTTCTTACTCTATAGGACTCTTCTGGATGTATATTAGGTGATTTAGATTACCATATGTGTTTAGTCCCACATTGGATGGAGCTAATGATTATATGATTATAATCTGGAACTTGAAGAACCCAATCTGGAACTTGAAGAACCCAATAAGCCCATTGAGTTGTCCGCCGCCGAGGGAGCGGCCTTAGAGAGGATTACCCGGGTTGAGGGGGATTCAGCCGCACTTCATGGGTACTCTTCTGAGTATCCATCTATCTTACAGTTGTGGGGTCTCTCTCCAGGTGAGCCCCTTTTTCTTTGAAGTTCTTACATTTTTTTTATTCTTTTATTTTGTTTCTTCTAATCTTCTTTGTTTGTTGTTGTAGTGGCCAGCAAATTGGATATCAATGCTCTTCGGGCTGCTGCCGGTGGTTGCACCAAAGAAGCATTCGCCTGTAAGCCAGCCAAGAAGACTGCTACCAAAGAGGTTGGTCCCGTTGTTCAGGCTCTAAGCGCTCCTAGCTCGGCAAACCCTTCTGGATACTTGAATAAAAGTTCCAAGAGAAGTGCTACTGCTAGTCTCGCAGGGGGTCCTCCCGAGGTTGGCGTCCCTTAAGTGTCCCCTTCTAGCCGTTTGGGCAAACCTACAAAGAGGCCTCGGGCTCCTGAGGACACTGCTGAGGAGTTTGCCAGGGCCTCTCCCGTCTTCGTTCCCGAATGGGACCTGACTTCCAATGACACTGTTCTTGGGGATCCCAATGCTGCCCGATCTTGGCTTCTTGAAGGGATGGTCCCGTCAGATCGTCAGAATCTGAGAACTCTTCCTAATGACAAGTTTTATGCGAATGCTTATAGGTAATTCCTTCTTCCGTTATTCGGCTATGTAGCTTTTGATGTAAATTTTGTAACTTGATATTCCAAACTTGCTTCAGGTACTTCTCGGGGGGAGCACATTACATGGGAGGATGTATGATTCGTTTTGAGCATCTCGTTGATCAACTTCAAGAAGTTGAGAAGGTCCATAGTCAAGTCAATGTTGAGCTTTCCGGTATGAGGAAGAAGGTCGAGTCTTAAAATAAGCAGGATGAAGAGAAGAGCCTGAGACTAAGAGAGATATCAGAAAGAAACTCAGTTCTTGAAGAAGAGCTTTCTCGAGCCAAAAAAGACCTGGAGGAGGCTCTTAAGGAGAAGGAGGAGTCTCTTAAGGAGAAGGAGGAGTTTGCACGCGGGAAAGAGGATATGGAGTCCCTTGTTCTCCCAGCTTCGTTCGAAGTGCATGCTGGGAAGCTTCCCGTTAGTGCTGACAAAGTTCCTAACCTCGTCCAAAAGGAGATTATCACTTCCTACTTTGGCACTACTCAATTCAAGAAACTTCAAACTGACCTTTCTATCACTTCCTATCGTCTGGGTCTTAACGATGCTTTCACTGCTGTTCTTCAACAAGTTGATCTTCCTCGCCCCAAGGAGTTATCTGGGATGCTGGACGGGAGGGTATATGAGAAGCTTGAGAAAGCTTTGCCCGAGGGGGTTCAGTGCAAGGAACCGTTTAGCCCTCCCGACACCCTCCTCTATGTTGATGAATATGAAGAAGAGGGTTCTATAGATAGTTCTGAAAGGGAGACTTCTGTGGTTAAGGAAACTCCTAAAGACGAGTTTGAAACTGAGCCAACCCTACGCCTTCCTAAAGAGCAAGACCCTCCCGAGAATTAGCTTTCTAATGTGAAATAAAAACTTGTTTTTATTTCCCCGCATCTTGTTTCTACAACTTGTTTCTGTAATATTGGTCATCATGGCCATATATTTTGAAGTTTAAATTGATGGCGTTGTTACCTTTCAACTTTGTGATTGCTTGCTTACTACTGAGGTGTTATGCTTTTCTTTCTCCCGAGTGTCTCCCGAACGTGACCCTAAGTATCTTTCGGATTTTACCTTGAGTGACGCCCCTAGCATAATGCCTTAGTTTAATCTAGTTTCAGAAAAATCTTCTTTGATTTTCTTTTCTAAAGAAAACTCTGAGATTTCTCCCGAGAGGCTACCTGAGTGACTTCCCGAGCGTTATGCCTTAGAGAATTTTATCTTCTGATAAGATCTTCTTGGGTCTTCTTTTTTGGAGAAAACTCTGAGATTTCTCCCAAGGCGCTACCCGAGTGACTTCCCAAGCGTAATGCCTTAGAGAAATCTATGCTTTGAAAACCTTCTTTGGGTCTTTGTTTCAGAAGAAAACTCTGAGATTTCTCCCGATCGAGTGTCTACCCGACTGACTCCCTGAGCATAATGCCATAGAGAAATTTACCCTTTGAAAAATATTGAATCTCTCTTGGGGCTCTCCTCTTTTTTAAGAACGCTCTCGGGTTCTTGAACTTGTTATAATTCAAAAACTCTCTTGGGCTCTTCTTACTTTGAAGGGCACTCTCGGGTTCTTTGAATTTGTTATAAGTCAAGAACTCTCTTGGGTTCTTGATGTGAAGAGCTCTCTTGGGTTCTTGAACTTTTGTTAAGTCAAGAACTCTCTTGGGCTCTTCTTACTTTGATGGGCGCTCTCGGGTTCTTGAACTTTTTATAAGTCAAGAAATCTCTTGGGCTCTTCTTACTTTGAAGGATGCTCTTGGGTTCTTGAACTTTTTATAAGTCAAGAACTCTCTTGGGCTCTTCTTACTTTGAAGGACGCTCTCGGGTTCTTGAATTTGTTATTAGTCAAGAACTCTCTTGGGCTCTTCTTAATTTTTAAGAACACTCTCGGGTTCTTGAATTTGTTATAAGTCAAGAACTCTCCTGGGTTCCTCTTTCTTTGGGGAAGCACTTGTGAATTCTTCACTATAACCTTCTTCATGGGAAAAAGGATATAAAAAATGGAGACGTAGATTTTATTGAAAATCAAATGGTCGTTCGACTTGCTCGCAAATGATACATAACTTGACTAATTCTACTGATAGAATTTTCGGAGATTCATAGAATTCCAAGTTCGGTCTATCGTCTCGCCTGTGGCTAAATTTTTTAGCTTGTAGGTCCCCAGCTTTGTTTCTTTTTTGACGACATACGGCCCCTCCCATGTTGGTGAGAGCTTCCCTTGGTTTCTTGGGTCGGATGCCACAACTTTGCGAAGAACTAAGTCACTCGGATGATGTCTTCTATTCTTCACCCGAGTATTGAAGTATCCTGCTACTCGATTTTGATATGTTTGATTTCGATATTCAGACATGCTTCGTACTTCATCAATAAGATCTAAGTTACTCTTTAAGCCTTCTTCGTTTGCTTCTTCATCGAAGTCTGTGTACCTCTTCGACCCTGCTAATACTTCGACTGGGACAAGTGCCTCGGTGCCGTAAGCCAACCAAAAAGGAGTTTCTCCCATAGGAGTTCAGGCTGTAGCACGATATGACCAAAGGACGCTAGGTAGTTCTTCTACCCACTTGGCCCGACTTGTCTCCATACGTTTCTTTATTCCGTCCAAGAGCGTTCGATTGGTTATTTCGACCTACCCATTGCTCTGCGGATATGCCACGGATGACGTTCAATGCTCAATATGGTATCTTTCACAAAATTGAAACCTGCTCCAACAAATTGTTTTCCGTTATCGGTCACAAGGATCTTTGGAACTCAGAATCTGTAGATGATCCTATCTTGAAAGAACTTCTGCATTTGCTTCTCCATAATGGTCGAGAGAGGTTCGGCTTCCACCCACTTAGTGAAATAATTGATTGTGACAACCAAATATTCCCTATTATTGGTGGCCCTTGGGAGCTTTCCCACCAGATCCATCCCCCACATGGAGACAAATGTAAGTGGGACAGCCGGAGTTCTCGGAATAGATGCATGAAGTTGACATTGCTTGCATTTTTTGACATAATCCACGGCGTCCTTCTAATAGTCGGCCAATAAAGCCCTTGGCGTATTATTTTATGGGCCAATGCCTGACCCCTCATATGCGCTCCGCATATTCCTTCGTGTACTTCGGCTAAGGCATATTGAGCTCGAGAAGGGCAACACATTTTAGACGAGGTTATGTGACTGATCTTTTATAAAGTTGCTCTTCTTGGATGGTGAACTTCAATGCTTGATTCTTAATTGCCTTAGCTTCCTTGATGTCTTCAGGAAGAATATCATTCTTCAAATATGTAATAATTGGATCCATCCAACTAGGTTTGTCTTCAATATCCATCACCTTGACCTCTCGAATACTAGGAATCTCTAATTGCTCAATATAGACGGCTGAGCCTAAGGTTGAATATTTGGATAAAGCTAGCTTGGATAACTCATCTGCTACTTCATTTTCCTTTCTTGGGATTTGTTTTATTTCGAGTTGATCGAAATAATGGCAACATCCATCAATTTTGGCCAAGTAATTTGCCATTCTTGTTTCTTTCGCCTCGTACACACCATGAACTTGATTCACGGTCAATTGAGAGTCACTTCGGACTTCTAATTCTCGAACTCGTAAGGCTCGGGCAAGTCTTAGACCTGCTAGAAGGGCTTCATACTAAGCCTCATTGTTGGAGGCTCTGAAGTTAAATCTTAGAGCATAATGGATTGTGAACCCGTCTGGGCTAATGCTGCTCCACTCCCCAAAGAGTGCTCGAGCCGTCAACATACAAAATCCATATTTCCCGACCGAGTTGGTCTTCTTCTCCCGAAGTGGATATGTTACTCTCAAGAACAAAATCAGCTAATACTTGCCCTTTGATAGCTGGATGAGTTCTAAACTCGATTTGGTATTCGATTAACTCAATAGCCCATGTTACCATCCTTTCCACTAAGTCCAGTTTCTGTAGGATCTTCTTCAATGGGAAGTTGGTCAATACTACAATTGGATGTGCTTGGAAATATGCCCTGAGTTTACGAGACGCGGTTACAAGAGCTAAGGCTTGTTTGTCCACATCCAGATATCGCATCTGGGCATCCACAAGAACATGACTTATGAAATAGATGGGGTTTTGTGAAGTACCTTCTTCCTTTACTAATACCGCGCTTACTGCAGCTGATGAAATGGCTAAGTACGTGAATAGTTGTTCTGCAGGTGAAGGTCGAGCTAAGAGGGGCGGTGACCCGAGCTTCTCCTTCAACTTCTCGAATGCTTGCTGACACTCTTCGGTCCATAACGTGTCCTTAGCCTTCCGAGGTCCTTGAGAGCCTTGAAGAAGGGCAAACATTTTTCACCCGATCTTGAAATGAATCTGTTTAATGCGGCTACTCTTCCAGTTAGGCATTGAATATCACGAACCGTCTTTGGTGATTCCATCTCAATCAAGGCTTTGATTTTTTTTGGGTTTGCCTCAATTCCCCTTTGAGATACCATAAATCCAAGGAATTTCCCGAAAGAAACACCAAACGCACACTTCTTTGGATTTAATTTCATCTGATATGTTCTCAACGTATCAAAGACTTCTTCAAGATCTTCCAAATGACTTCCTCGGACTATACTTTTGATGAACATATCATCAACGCATACTTCCATATTCCTTCCAATCCGGTCTTTGAAGACCTTATTTACCACTCTTTGGTAGGTTGCCCCGACGTTCTTCAACCCGAAGGGCATTACTTTGTAGAAGTAGCTTTCTCGATCTGTCATGAAGGCCGTGTGCCTCTTGTCCTTGGGATTCATCATAATCTGATTGTATCCAGAGTAAGCGTCCATGAAGCTCAATATTTCATGTCCCGCTGTGGCATTGATCAACAAGTCGATCCAAGGAAGTGGATAGCAAACCTTTGGGCATGCTTTATTCAAGTCTGTGTAATCCATACACATTCTCCATTTGCCGTTGGATTTCTTCACCATTACAACTTTTGCTAACCAAGTTGGGCATTCTATCAGCTTGATGAAACCCAATTGCTCTAGCTTCTCCACTTCCGTCCTGATGGCGGCATGTTTCTCGAGCGAAAAATTTTGCCTTTTTTGGATCATTGGAATTGCATCTTCTCTAATCCACAAACTATGTTATGCAATTCTTCGATCAATTCCTGGCATGTCTTCGGTCAACCATTTGAATACATCAAGATTGTTTTAGAGAAATTCGGTCAGTTCTTCCTTGAAGTCTGAAGACTGTTCTGAACCGATCATGGTTCCTCTCTCAGGAAAATCCGGATGAAGTTGAATTCGCTCAAGCTTCTCAATAGGTTCGGCTCTTTGCATAGCTTCTTCATCCCGATCATCTCGAACTTCTATACTCATTGTATTGCCCGATCTCTCGGATCTTCTTACTTTCTTGAGATAACTCAGATAGCACTGTCTTGAAAGTCGCTGATCAGAAGAGCACTCCCCGACTCTTGCTGTTGTTGGAAACATCAACTTCATATGCATTGGAGAAACCACAGCCCCCAAGGCATTAAGAGTTGGCCTTCCAAGCAAGACATTGTATGCTGAGAGGTCCCAAACTACCATGAAGGTTGATTGGATGACAGCATCCCGAGGGGATTCCCTGATTCTTAAATCCAACTGAATGGTACCTTCGTATATGGCAGATGACCCGGCGAATCCATATAGATGAGTCCCACATGGAGTCATCATCTCATCTTCAAATTTTAACTTCTTAAATGCTTTGTAGGATAATAAGTCGGCAGAGGACCCCGTGTCCACAAGGACTAGGTGAACTTCACAATTCGCCAATTTCACTTTGATAACTATAGCATCATCATGAGGAGAAGTTATGCCCTTGAGATCTTCATCCATGAAGGTTCTTGGATCTGGACATAAGTCATTTCTTCGTTTTCTTGGCAACTGCATCGATCCCACGAACCACGCTTTTTGTTTAGCCTTCTTAATGGATTCCTCGGTCGGATTTCCCAAAACAATATAGATAGGAGAGTCTTCCCAGTGGTCTGGCTTCTTCTCGGGATGCTTATATGCCCGCTCAGGACTTTTGGATCTGGATCTTTTGGTTGCTCTTGGTGGAGACTTCTCTCGATCTTGTCGCTTCCTTTGAAGATATTTTTCAAGATGACCTCCTTGGATGAGTTTCTCGATCTCAACCGTGAGATTTCTACACTCATCCGTATGGTGGCCATAGTCCTTGTGAAAGCAACAATACTTAGTCATATTCCTATCTTCGGGTCGGGCTCTAAGCTTACCCGGCCACTTCAAAAGGTCTTTATCTCGAATTTGCAATAGGATTTCTAACCTCTTAGTATTGAGAGGTGTAAAGTCCTCATTGGCGAGTCTTTCTTTCCAACTTCCTTTTTTGTCATCTTTTCCCCAAGCGTTTGAGTTTTGACCTTTTTCTCCATAATTCTTCTTCTCCTTCACTCCTTTTGTGGACTCTTAGCAAGCTTCAATAACTTCTGCAACCGTCGCTTGCTTTTGACATTTCTTGAGAAGGGCTCCGTAAGTCTTGGGTTTATCTTGAAGTAACACTTCTAGCAAGCGTCGTTGAGTTATTCCACTCCATAATGCATTGTATGCCACCGTATCATCCAATTCAACTTCAATTGCCACTTTATCAAATCTTAGGAGATAGTCACGAACAGACTCATTCGGCTTTTTTCTAATGGCAAAAAGGCTATCTGCTGTCTTCTTACTCCTAATACAACTTCGAAACCGAGCAATGAACTTTCTTCCAAGTTCTCGGAAGTTTCAGATAGATCTTGGCTTTAAGCTAGAAAACCACTTTATTGTTGGGCCTTTGAGAGAAGCCAGGAAGGTTCGGCATAATAACTCATCCTCTTGGCCAATCACAACCATGACAGACTTAAAATAACTAATATGTTCACGAGGATTAGACTTACCTTCATAGGGAGTAAACGTCGGCATGATGAAGTTGGGTGGAGAGGTGCTCTCATGACTTCCTCTGAGAAGGGTTCTCTATCGACCACATCATAGTCGTCATCTAGGTCTCTGTCATCAAGCTTCCTCTCAAAGTCATCTAATCTTCTCCCAAGTCCATGCGCCTCTAGACGCCCTTGCAGAGACCGAACACTTCCAAAATCTGATAATTGGGAAGTAAGTCCATGAGAAGATCCAGATTGGCTGATTGACCCTCTCGGGTTATCATATCTTGTATCCCTTCTTCCTTGGCTTTTGCCTTCCTGTTCTCGAACTCTTTCATTTCGACTTTCTTTTCTGGGTAAATCCTGAGTCTGCCTGAGGTCGGCCAAACAGTTGAACACACTTCCCTGAGTCCAATTCCCTCGGGGAGGTGGTTCTTCAATCTGAACTCCTTGAGATCCTTCTCCAACACGAGTAGTAACTTGATTGGAATTCGTCACCGGGTTAGTGGTACGTCTCTTCATGACTTTCTATGACATTTCCCACAGACGGAGCCAATTTGTTGAGTCTAAACCTTCTTTGAGAGCCGGACACTTGTATAACCACCTTAAGACCTCTACAGCCGAATAGGAATAGATAAGATGCCTGCACTCACAAAGAAAACAAGAACAGGAAGGCCAAGTTTTGGCCGGGGAACCGCCTCTGACGCCCAAGTTAGTCTAGGCAACAATAGAAGACCTTGAGAGAGTAGTGAATAATGGTAATATGAATCTCATACATTTCTCCTTGTAGGATGAGGGTTTATATAGAAGATACCTGGAGGCAGCGTCTCCTCGGATCGCATATTAAGTTGAAGAGTGGGTGAGATATCTTAGGAATCACGTTCCCTTCTTTGGCGGGCCTGATAGAGCAGTTATTCGCTTATTCATCTCCCCAATTCTCGGAACGGATATTTGAGTAGTTATCTGTAACTAACTCTTTTGACTTGGTCGTCTTCAACGTTACTCTTGAACTTAGTCTTGAAGGCCTTCTTGAACTTACTTCAAATATGGCTCTCAAGGGGATAATACACACCTACCCGAGTGGGTGGGTGTGTTCCTCCCAAGGGGGCTCTTTGGGTCTCTCGTGAGAGAGGGAGCATACCTACCCGAGTGGGTGGGTGTGTTCCTCCCGAGGGGGCTCTCTGAGTCTCTCGTAAGGAGACCTCTCGGGCTATATGCTCTCCACAACATGATCCGACCAAAATAGGATAGGATTTGTTAGAATATTTCTATATCTATCTATTTTTTTAGATTATATATGTATATATAGTCTAATAAATAGATAAAATTATAGAAATAGATCTAAATAGAATACTTCGAATATATAACTAATTATTTTTATTTAAAATAATTTTATTTAATAAATATAAAATTGAAATGGATTAAAATAGAAATTAAAAATGAACAATTATATTATAAAAAAAATCTATTATTATATTAATTTATTTTATTTATTGGTTATATTAATTTTATTAATATTTTTAAGAAAACTTGTTCCTACATGACCCGATCAATTCGATCAGGCACTCGCCATCTATTTTCATTGTTCAACTCTTTGACAACCTAACATGAAAATATCAAAAGCTCTGCCCTCTATCTATCCAAGGGATGGAAGGGCAGAGGCCTTTGGTGTCCCCTCCAATCAAGAATTGGGGCCTCACAATCACTAGCCAATATGCTTTTCTCTCATGCCTTTCTTCGTTCATGGTTCGATATTCTGGTATCTTAGGCATAGAGGAACCACACCAATCCATCCCGAACTTGGTGGTTAAACTCTACTGCGGTGACGATACTGTAGGGGAGATCCTGCGGAAAAATAGCTCGACGCCAAGATGATAAAAAGCTTAACACCTCTTATTCTTATTACTTATTCAATATGAAAAAGAAAAAAATGAAAAATGAAAAGGTCGTCTTATTCAAAACCCATTGGAGAAATCTGAATCTCTCCCACTTCACACCTCAGAATGTGCCTTTCTCTCTATAAGAACGGCATGTTCACATCTTCACCACCAAGTTAGCGTTGATATGGAGAAAATATGGTTGAACCTGGTTCATACCTGGTTTGACCCTCGACTCCGGTCGAAGACGAAGGAAATCGACTCGCTCCCGAGCAAGCCGGGTTCAGGAGGTAGCTTGCCGAGGAAGGAAACTAACTCAGTCACAAGCACGCCCTAATCCAATACTTATGGAGGAGGTTAATTAACCTAATGACGGCAGGCAGAATTTGGCGGCTGTCACTTATTGCTATCAAAAGGATAACCATCAGATAACAATCGGGTCATCCTAGGAGTCCTCTACTAGTCCAAACTAGTAGAAGTCTATCACTCAATAGATCTAACTGTTAGGATCCAACAACTATCCAAAAAAGGCTCAAATACATCCAACAAAGAAGATTCGAAGGTACACTCTATATAAACATCACCTGCCCACAAGGGAAGGACACACACACTTGGACGTGAACACTCATATGCTTATTATCTGAATCGTATTCCAGTTATTCATTCCTTAGCTCTATGCTTATAGCAGAGCCATTTGTGATTAAGTTCATCAACTGACTTAGCCTTCGGAGGTGGACTCCCGACCCCAGCGATCGGGCCACATCTGACGCTTTGTTTTGCAGGTCATTCTCAGATCTAAGGGCTGAGCAGATTTTGGACACATCATTTGGTAAAGGCATCGGTTTAAAACCCGAGTGAGTTCCTTCTCAGACTTATTGAATTTCTCCGAAAATTCTTAAGTAAAGGCATCGGTTTAAAACCCGAGTGAGTTCCTTCTCAGACTTATTGAATCTCTCCGAAAGTTCTTAAGTAAAGGCATCGATTTAAAACCCGAGTGAGTTCCTTCTTAGACTTATTGAATTTCTCCAGAAATTCTTAAGTAAAGGCATTGGTTTAAAACCCGAGTGAGTTCCTTCTCAGACTTATTGAATTTCTCTGGAAATTCTTAAGTAAAGGCATTGGTTTAAAACCCGAGTGAGTTCCTTCTCAGACTTATTGAATTTCTATGGAAATCTCTAAGTAAAGGCATTGTATTGAAAACTAAGACCTACTGCAACAATGACTCAGGTGATTGACAAAGTTTAAAGATGAAGTTAATTCTTTATTTCTTTAAACGACCAGAAGGGGCCAACCTTTACATCAAGCATACATATGAGATAACAAGACTTGAGATACAATCTTCACTCGGTCAAAAAAGAAAGTCATCATCAATGATCATCAAGAATTCAAACAACCTTGTCAGAAATAACACAAAGTCAAGAAGCAGCATGGATTCAAGAAGAAGAAGAAGAAGAACGGGGATTACAAAGCATTCTGCAAGTACAAAATCCTCTGCAATTCCATACTCTTTAACTAGCTTGACCAGAAGAAGTCTGATCTTTGATCAAACTTGCGTTCAGGGCAAGTTCTTCATAGCTGAATCCTTTCAGAGGAGAATAAGGAGGAGAATCCTCAAGATGATGCATGATATTCGGATCCGGAGGTGGAAGGTCGATCGTATCCTTGGTCCAGTCAGGAAGAGGAAGACCCAGCTTTGCAAACACTTCAGGGGACATATGGCGTTGTAGGGGGTCGTGTTGAAATAAGGATCTCTCCTTAATATCGATTCCCATACTTCGTTTTCGCCATCCCGGTATGCCTGCAAGTTATAAGCGTTCAGCATGTCAACAAAAGGCTTACTGTGCAAATACTTGAAGACGCAAGCCCTACAAACATTAATTGGAAGGGATTTGGGCAAAGGAATAACAACTTGCCTTTGGGGTAACGCTTCAGATCCTTTCGCCCCTGACTTTCTTGCTTCTCGTTCCAGCCACCGGATCTTCTCCCTGGCATCATCCAAATCCGAACGAAGACATTCGATCATGGAATTCTTCTCTCCTGCAACCTCCCAAGCTAAGTTTCCAAGACGAGTAATTTCAGAGTCTTTGGCTTTGGAGTCTTCTCAAAGCCTGGAAACTTCATCACTCAGTCTACCGAGTCTAGAGGCTGCTTCCACTTGGTTGTGGAAGTTACCAGTGAGACTCCTGCAACAACTTCCGAGTTAGTCATGAGCAAAAGAAAAATATTCAGAACAAAAAGGTAATGAAGAGAAACTTACATCACCAGTGACTTCATAAAGTCACTGTCTGGAATGGTGGAGAGGACTCTGCTCATGGCAGGCATTTGAACAGCAGTGCACCACTCCAGTACCTTGTCAAAATCGCTTGACACCAAGTCAGACCTCCTCGACGAACAAGAAGGATGAGCTACATCAAGAGAAGGATGAGCTATATCATCCGCCAACCTAGGGCTCTTCCTGGTGGCAAAATCCTCTAGCTCCAGAGAAGGAGAGGAGGAGGATGCCAAACAAGCCTTAGAGTTGGAAATAGAAGCAGCACCTGCAGGGACTGCACCTTCATCAGATGCCAACATAGTTGCCTCAGATGTCCGAAGGGTCCTCATCAGGGAATCCCGAACGGTTTCTCCGACAGGGGCATCAACAGTACTAGCAACGACGGAGGGAGCCACATCCTCCTTGGAAGACCGAACAGTCTCTTCAGGCAAAGGGAGCGTAGGAGAAACATCACAGAAACTGTGGGAATCTGATCTGAAGATTCACCAACAGCAGTCTCCTTACGTTTAGAAGATTCACAAGATGCAATCACCTCGCAGGAAGCAACCTTCGTCGGTACTGGGGCAGTTTTCTTGCAGGAATTCGCCCTAATAAAGTTCAAGTCAATTATGGGAGGCACTGCAAATGCAAAAAAGTAGTGTCAGTATGAAAATCCTACAACATACAGAAAAAGGGAAAACCCTAGATCTCTGTTAAGCATGAACTGCTCAGAACTTCCATCGTAAGTAAACCCCAAGTATGAATACTGTGGAGTTTACTCAGGGAGAAGAAGAGATGAAGATTCGTGACAAAGATGGAATAGAAGACTTACTTATTCAGCTTCTGATCGAAGATGGTGTTGAAGGACAAGAGTACGGATACAGCAAAAGAAGACGGAATGTCGTTTTGCAAATCTATCGGACATAAATAATTTGCAGATAGAAAGATAAGGGTGAAGTACCCTTGAGGGGCTTAAATAGCCTCAAGGAGCGATGCGACGGTTGAATCCCCAAGATAATCAAGGGACAAGATCGAAGAGACGCTTCGAACTCCTCAAAACAAAGGATCAACGGTCAAGGGATAATGGCGCTTCAAATTCGAAATTCGAAGGCTGATCAAAGCTTCCACGTGGAACAATATTCACCTGATACAAGGACACTACCAACCGTCACACCACAATTAAATAATGAAGTATTTCCAACTCCTTGGGAGGGGTGATTGGCATACGAATGCAGGAAAACGTTTGGACTTCGCAATAGATAAAGGAACAGTGGGGAGTAAATGTTCAGAGCAAATTTGAAGATGAGCACATCTCTTTCGAGAGCATCTCCGTGATGTCCCGAACGTTATCTCCAGTTAAGGTACAAGTTACTCTACAAGATAACTTATATCATTTACGTTTTGCTCTAAAGACAACTTTTAGGGATATGAGACGAAGAAGCATTAAGGCAATCATTGGAAAATTCGAGAAAAGAGACTGATTTCTATTTCATCAAGAACGTGGAGGGCTAACCCTTACAAATATTATATATATATAAGGAAATGGTTTCCTATGTTTCTTCTTCATTATCAACCGAGGAGTCTTTATCAGAATCTCTTTCCGAAGCAGGCTGTGAAGGTTCTTTGGGAAGGGGCGGTGAATCAACAAGATACTCCTCAATATTTGGGTCCACTGGAATAGGATCCTCCTCTTCCAAAACCCAATCCGGGAAAGCCGACTCAAGCTTCCCGAAGATTTCTTTGTGACACACCTCTCGAAAGGGAGTTGTATCAAAGGAAGGGTTAGATTCAAGGATCTTTTCCCAGACGTCATTTTGCCCCGCTCGGTAAGCTTGAAGGTTGAAGCGGCCCATCAATTTAGTAAAGGGGACGCTGTTCAGATACTTCCGAACACAGTCCCTCCCAAGATCTGATTTGATATGTTCAGGTTTGCTGGGAACTGCCAACTTCAAAAGGAGTTCATTGTCCAAGGACTTAAATTCGAGGCTCTTGCCAAAAGCTCTAGCCTCCCTTTTATACTTCCTAGCCTCACGTTCAGCAGCAACAACACGAGTAATTGATGAGTCAAGCTCTTTCTTCAAGGAATTCATATCCTCATCGTGCTTCTCCTTCAGCTCTTTGGCTGCCTTCTTCAGCCGGTCTACTTCAGAATTGGCCTTTACCAAATTCTCCTCACAGGTTTGCAGCAAGGAGCCATTGCGACCAACTCGGCTCAATGCCTCCATGTGTTGATAAAAGCTCAACACAGCATTCCTGGAAAGACAGGGAGATTATTAGAAAATCTCAGAGAAGATTACAAAGCAATTAGCAAAAGATCAAGAAAATTAATACCTTGTGGAATGATTAACGAGAACGTCATCCTCCAGGGCTTCAAAGGCTTGACGATCGGCAGGCAAAAGATCGAGAGAGCTCCATTCAGTAGCCTTCTCAAGATCCTAAGTTGCTCGATCTGTCCGCGTCAGCGTCCATTGAGGCATGAAGATCTCCTCAGAGTCTTTTTTTTTTATTTTTTCGGGGCAGAAGCATCAGCTGAGTCATGTTTCCTTTTGGATCGAGTAGGAGAGGGGAGGTCTATCTCTTCCACTATTGGTTTCTTCCCTCTCCCCGAAGCTTCAACCACAAGCTTCAGGTTCCTGATACCCTTGTAAGAAGGGTTAGGAGGAGGTGCAGAAGATACTTGTTCCGTAGTCAAGGCTCGAGGGGACCGTCGTTCAGCAGTCACAACAGCCTTGGCAGCTTTTACTCGAAGACTTTCGGGATCCATTCTTGGAGGCACTGTAAAGAAAGACAAGAGTCAGAGTTGAACGAATTCTCAATATCTTCAAGAAAGTAAAACATGGCAGATAGAAAGCTCACGTTGGGCCAACCCCCAGTACTGAAGGATGGATTTGTATTCCATCTCATATCCATGTATCTCTTGATACCATGGAATTGACTTGATCTTCCCAACGGCCGCTCTATCTTCTTGGGATAAGGGAAGGACCCGGTTACCCTCAGAGTATGAAGTGTACTATTTCCAGACGGTCAGGAAGTTAAGATCTGATTGAGGCGCTTGGCAGAAGAAATATCGCATGCGTCACCCTTTGTGATTGGAAGGGCAAGTTCCTTTGGCAAGAATGTTGCCCGTCCAGTCAAGTTCCATTTTGTTGCGCTTGGAAAGCACAACCCAACCAGGAGGATGGGAGATGGAAAGAATGTGAAAATGTACGAAAAGAGGAAGAGAAGGCATGATGCCAAGTTCAAAACATTAACCCAAGAAGCCGACAATGAGACGCCAGCTATTGGGAAGAAACATTCCGGGACAAATGTCCCAATGATTCAGAACGGCTGCAAATAAGGGATTGAAGAAACAAAAACGAACCTCGCTTTCTAGTGCATCTATATACATGGAAAATTCGCCCGGAAGGGTCGAATCAACTCTCTCATATGATTTGGGAGCCCTAAGATGGTACGAGGAAGGAAAGCCAAAACCCTTGACAGCTAAAGGCAGACTTTTCTAATTATAAGAGGAAGCCACAGAATCAGGTCCACCGGCGGATTTGGTGGGTTCTTTTGACCGCCCAGAGGACTCAGCAGTCACCCTAGGAGTCATGGAAGGTCCAGACTCAAGATGAGCAGAAGTCTCAGTTTTTCCTCTACTCTTCTCTTTTGGCTAACTTCAGCAAAGTCAAGCCAGAGAGCAGTTAGGGTTTTCTTGTCACTATCCGACTGCTCTGAGGAGACAGAAACAAAAGCCTCACCATCACTATCACTTTTACCGGTGCTAGGCACAGGGGAAGTCTTAGAAGAAACCCTATTATCTTCCATTACTAAAAGGTCCGATTGTGGTTCCCAGAGAAAAAGAAACCTGGAGACAAAAAGTAAACTTTGCAAGGGGATCAGTAAACTTACTGAATCACTGAGGTAGAGAGCTCGAGAACGAGAGAGTCGTAAAGGCGCGAAGAAGACGACGAGGTTTCAAAATTCCAGACAAGAAGAATGAAACCTACAAAGACAACGAACCGCTTTTAAGCACCCACACAAGTGTTCGAGGACGTGTACGATCGAGATTAATTCGGCATCAAATACATCCAACGAAGAAGATTCGAAGGTACACTCTATATAAACATCACCTGCCCACAAGGGAAGGACACACACACTTGGACGTGAACACTCAGATGCTTATTATCTGAATTGTATTCCAGTTATTCATTCCTTAACTCTGTGCTTATATCAGAGCCGTTTGTGATTAAGTTCATCAACTGACTTAGCCTTCAGAGGTGGACTCCCGACCCCAGCGGTCGGGCCACATCTGACGCTTTGTTTTGCAGGTCATTCTCAGGAGATCTAAGGGCTGAGCAGATTTTGGACGCATCAAGCGTTGAACTGGATTTCACATTCTCCCCCCCCCCCCTTAAAATAATTTCATCCTCGAAATTGGGAGAGTACTTGGCTTCCAAAGAGATGGAGATACTTCACTTTTATCTTGACTTCCTTCTCCCAAAATTTCTTCAGGGGTAAATTTCTACCATACGAAACTAGGCAACTCATATGACAGAGAATAAATCAAACAATGAATATGGTATGTATGCAATGCACAAGAAAAGAGTAGATTAACAACAAGAGTTTAAGGCTAAGAGTAACGTACTGCTCATGACATCTTGATTTGGTTCTAACTCTCTTCTAACAATACTATACTCTGTTCCCTCAGCCACTTATTAGGGTATATAGTATCTTCTATCACACTGGTAAAACTTGGGACCTGCAGTTTCAGAAAACTCTCCATCAATTGGGTATGAGGAGTTCCGGCCAAACTTTCTGCATTTGGCACAGCAGCAAGGTTAGGGTTAGATGGGATTTCAAAAAGGTTAGTAATCGATTCGTTTCTTCTTTGATCTATTCTCTCTTCTATACTGCTGATCTTCTGATTATGAGAAAGGTATTACACTACTGTAATGGCCTCTTCTTCAATTCTATTAGCCCTAGAGTGAATCCCCCAATTCACTCTATGTTCTTGAAGCCATATCGCAATGATTCTTGAATTTGACTTTACCTAAGATCTTGATCACTCCCTACTACTTTCTAATGATCTTGGTGATTGTGGGATAGGTCTCACATTAGTGTTACAATCTTTCCTTCTATCCTCATGATTGAGGGGTTGATCCCTAATTTTCATTTTACCATGGGAAACCAAAAGTAGGGTGATTTTGGGAGGAAACCCTTGGGTAACCCTCATGAGAGGTAACCAAATTGGGAAACCCTAATCCTCTTTTAATTTGTTGGATCCTTCCCAACACCTTTCTTGATTGTAAATTCTTTGCCCTAGGTTGAATCTTTATTCTCCCTAGTCTTCCTGTGGGATACACGGATTCTAGTTGGTAAAACCCGAATTGTATGATTAGAATTTGTTTCCTTTGACTTTATGTGAAACCTTGTTTTCTCTCATTGTTAGACCTACCCAATACCTTTCTTGATTTTGAAATACTATTCTTTCTTTCTTAGAATGAATTCCCCAATTCACTCTATGTTCTTGAAGTTCTTGAAACCATATGGTGATGTTTTTGTTTCTTGATTTTACCTGAGTTCTTGATTACTCCCTTGCTATTGTTTTTCCATGATTGGTTGGGTGAATCCCTTTCCTTTCCTACCTTGGAATCTATTAAGTGGTTGATTTTGGGAGGAAAGTCTTGGGTAACCCTCATGAGAGAATATCCAAATTGGGAAACCCTCATGAGAGGATAACCAAATTGATAAACTAATGTTTCTATTAATTTTATAGATCCTCCCCAATGCTATTCTTGATTTTGAATTACTAAATCTATGTTTCCCTGTGAACTTACCTTGGGTTATTTTGTGTGTTAGTTTTGGGTAACCCTCAAGAAAGGGTATCCAACTGGTAACCCTAAGTTTCTTTTATCTGTTGGAACATCCCAAAGCCTTTTTTGATTATGATTTTTTATTCTTTATTCCCCTAGTGTGAATCTTTATTCTCCCTGGTCTTTACATGAGATCCTTGGACTATATGCTTTGAAACCCTAACTTCGTGGTTCAATCAAGAACCCATCTTTTGACCATGATTGACGCCTAGACCTTCTTAGATAGTCTTAGTATGTTTCTAAGAAACTCCCCGTCGAATTTCGAAGCAATCAGACTTCAAACAAAGAAGTTTTGACCAAATTAGGGTTTTATACCCCATTGGTCTACTGATTGGTCTACTGACCCAATTGACCAACCAAGCTGCCAACCATAACAGCAGCTTGTTTTCTTCGTCCGATTCGATCCGTTTGACTTCTAATCTTCTAGGGCTTATTCTTAATTATTATTATATGCTTGTTTAGGTGTTAATTGCTAGTCTTGGACCTCTTCCTCATTATTCTTCGGAATTCTTTAAAGATTACTTAAGGTAAGGATGGTTGATCCCTAATAACCTAATATACTGGAATTTGATTTAGAATACATGATTATACTACTGTTGTATTTAATTTCTTATAATTAACTTCAACTACAGTAGTACTTGTTCTTATAATTCAATTGTTATTTCAATTATGAATGAGTACTTACTTATGTTGTATTATCAATTGTGCTTGTGAATGACTGATTTGGGAATGTGATTGCCTAAGTTGTGATTTGGGAATGGGGAATGCCCTTTTAACATTCCTACCTTTGGACATCAGTGGAGGTGGTATGAGACATTTTCTTATGGTGCCCCTTGGCGCTTTCCTTGATTACTGGTTGACATACCTAGGGCATGTCTAGAAGTGTTTGGCTAGGATGTCCCTGTTATATCAGACCCGATTGGAAGGGAATTGAGTCTGAGCAACCCGTGGTTGCAATGGGGATTTGTGGATACTTAATAGCAGTGCGTAATATCCATGAGGAGGACATGAATCACACTATGGACAATCAATACCGATGCATAATATCGGTGAGAGGCCATTCATTGGTACGGTTGCAGAAGTGGAACATGGGCCCTGGAACTCAAGACCGGTGAAATGGTCTGTGAGATGAACACGGAACTTCCTGTTAACTTGATGTAACTGACCAATAGGGTTGATGAGTCCATAGTCCGAATTGGTGGCTACCATAAAGATACGCTGACTCTAGGGAGAAGGAGACCGAAAAGGATCCCGTGATAGGAGGAATGGAAGTATCTGGATCTGAGTTGATATAACTAAGTAGAAGACTTGCATTTGGCTAGGCTTAACCTTGACATGCGTCAGTACTCAGACCAAACGGAGGCGTGAGAGAGTGTTAACCTAAACCCCAGCCAAGGTTGTTCAAGAAGGTTTCATTACCCATTACCAACCGGCAGAACCCAAGATATCGAGATGGTTGAGGGAGAGTGATTTGGACCCTACCCATGGGAGTATGATGCTATGACTTAAAGCATGTCTGCCAATAGAGACCAGCATACATAGAGTTAGAAGCATATATGCATTGTCTGTTTCATATCATATTGCATTTGGTATGATTTGCTATCATATGTTATTATGTTTTATGGATTGAATTGCCTTGCTGAGTTCTTTTGAACTCACTCCTTTTTGAAACATCTTTTGTTAGACTTTCCTGCAGGTACTAAACTATTGATTATGATGGTCAGTACTATGAAGACCAAGTTGATGATTCTTATGGTACTCAAGGTACTGGCTACGGTGACTACATCGATGAAGACTACCAATACGAGATTGATCCTTATCAAGAGTAGTTCGACTCTTGCAGTTGTGTGCCAACGATGGGACATCATCTCATTCTCTTTTTTATCTTTATTAGATTCATTGAGACCTTAGTTGTTTGTTCCCCTTTTATTTTGAGAACCGATTGTAATCTATCTTTTTGATCTACTTTTCCGCTGCTACTGTGGAGTGAGTTTCTGCCTCACTCTACATTTTTATTTATTCTATTGGTATCATTTTTTGCACTTTGATTATATTCTTGATCTTTTTATTAATAAAGTTAACATTTGATTTAATCTTGTTCTTGATTATATTATTGTGAATGTGGAAGGATGATTTCCTCGAATAATGAATCTTCGGGACTGTGGATCACACACTCGGGTATTCAAGATAGGGTACCGGCTGGGGATGTGACAAAATGCCACTCTAACTCTAACCCTAACCTTCTTCTTCAAAAAGGTTATATTGATTATTTTATTTGTAAAATCCAGCCCTATCCTAACCCTGATCATGACCCGGATCTATTGTTGTTTATAGGTCCAAAGACCCGAAGCGGTGGTAGAAGATACTTGTGGACCCTTTTGATTGATAATTTTAAGTCAGTGTCCGAACCCATGGACATTGACGATGATACCCCTTACTTGAGTACATTGTTGGTGTTTAGTGAGAATCTATGCATCGAAGAAGAGTGAATTATTTGAAGTACCTAATGGACTCCCGTGCACGATCCGAAGGTATTTCCCGAAACTAGACTTCTTGATTGAATTGTAGAAGAAAACCCCACTCAATTTGACCCTGTATAGCCCTCCAAATCCTTGTCCGAAGTTGCTGAACTAATTATTAATTTTCTGTTGAAACCTGTTTTGGTCGATCCTCTTTGGTCGATACCATCGACCAAAGTTTCCCAGACTCAAAGTTGATGATTCTTTGGAATACTCCCTATTCTATTTATACTAGCCTCGGGTTTTGAGCCCTATTCTAATCATTATCACTCCTGAGAACGTGGGGAGAGCTTCCCAAAGCACCTCCTAGGCATTTGTGAGGAAGATTCCACCCAAATCATTGTAAATCATTGTTCCTTGCCTCCATCAACAGCTACAAGGTATGATTCATCACTCTCACTCTCTATTCTATTCTTTTCTACTCTTTTCTACTCCTTCTAGTGCTGTTGAAACCTTGGAGATGGTGCTACAACCTTGCAACCATCACTCCAAGTGTTCACTCTTGTTTAAACTATGATTCTCTCCCTTGTCCATTGATGCCATGCTCTCATTTCAAGCCTTGCATATGCATTCCTTGATTTTCTTCTTAACTTCATGCTTTCTTATCATGAACTGAGGTATATAGTGTGCTATGACTATATTTAAGGCTAGCATATGATCCTAATTCAATTCCTATAAGTTCCCCTAGCTAATGCATGCCTTTCCAATGCAAATGCAATCGATTTCAATCCATGCTACGAGTATTGTCTATTGAACTTAGTAGCTCAATTTGGGGCTTTCTATTTAGACCATTAGATTATGTTAATTCCTTGATTTGTAGTGTTCTCATACTGTTCTTAAACATCCCTCCAAGTTCCGGATTGATCCAAGCCCCGGAAGACCAATTTCCGACCAAAATCCCCAAAACCCATTATGTAGTCCCGAGACTATTTTGGTCGATCATCCTTGGTCGATGCCATCGACCAAACTTGTTGCTGACAGCAACTTCAACCAGTTTTGACCCGTTCAACATCCGATCTTCCCGATTTCTTCTCTAACCTCTTATTTATGTTTGTTTAGGGTCTTAACACTACTCTTGGATCATTCCTTGGTAACTCTTGATTCGTCATCAACTCAACATAAGGTAAGGATGGTTATCTTGATAAGCATGCATTTACCATTATTTATTTGATTAAATTCCCCATACTTATTTAATTGAAGAGACCTAATTGAGTATTTTTGAGTATTTTTGTGTATTTTTCAGGAATAAGGTGATTTTGGATATTAGAGATAATATGGAGTAAAGTTTGCAAATATATTAGATATTGGTGGATTTTAAATCATAGCATTCAATCTTGCTGCCCAAGAAATCATGAAAAGTGAGATCTTAGCCAAATTGGAAACAAGTGGAGGTCTAAGGAACAAAATTGGTAATGAATCTGAAAATCGGGTAAACAGACCTACCTTCAGTATTTTGGGCATATCTCTCTCATATGAGCTTGGATTGCGGTGATAGATACTATTGAACTATATTGGAAATATCTACAACTTTCTAGTTTTGAGTTTTTCCAAAATCCGAACGAATAAAGGTCGAATCTACGGGTAAAGAGAGGGCATTCATTGTGTGCGGGAGACATAAAAGAGAAGCCAGCCACAGAGAAAAGGGAGAAGACGGCGAATGCGGCTCTCATCTCTCATTGCTGAAGAAGAAGACCACAACTATCTCTCTCTCTCTCTCTCCCTATGTTTCATCTTTATTTTTCTTATGAACTTTGTGATAATGAGTAGCTAGTTCCTTTTCTTTGGGATGTAGATGAACCATGCTTATTTCATTAATTTGATTGTTTTATATCTTCTAGTTGATTGTGTTTGAGTTTGGCCAAAGATGTTCTATAGCTCAGCAAACTAAGCGTGCCAAGCTTCCGCGAAGGACAATAGTCTTGCGAAGATAGGGCATATCTAGGAAGACCATCCCTAATTTACTTTGAAGTGTAGGTTATATCGGTTAGGGAAAAGCATTGGGGATTCGAAATTCCAAAGATCTTCACATATTCATAGTTTAAGTTTTTTCATTAATTAATAAATTTAGTTTAAATTTAGTTGTGTTAAATTCAATCTTAGTAACTTAGCCTTTTAATTCCCCATAGTTCGACCCCGTACTTTCTACTTGCTAGATTAGTATAGGATTTTAATTTTGATTGGTTAGCGACACGATCATATCTCCATAAACACATAGGCTATGTACTTATCTCTCGGTTGGCTGCTCCTATGACTAAGTTGACCAGGAAAGAAGAAAAGTGTGTTTGGTCTGACGCCTGTGAGAAGAATTTCCAAGAGTTGAAAGATAGATTGACAAGTGCCCCGGTTTTGACTATACCTGATAGTTCCGGTGGTATGACAGTTTATACCGATGCGTCAAAGATTGGATTGGGTTGCGTACTGATGCAACATGGCAAGGTCGTAGCCTATGCTTCTCGGCAATTGAAAGATTATGAGCGGAATTACCCCACTCACGATCTAGAACTTGCCGCTGTTGTCTTTGCTTTGAAGATTTGGCGACATTACCTCTATGGTGAGAAGATTGCCATTTTCACGGATCATAAGAGTTTGAAATACTTCTTTACCCAAAAAGAGTTGAACATGAGACAAGGAGATGGTTGGAACTAGTCTCTGATTATGATTGTGATATTCAGTATCACCCTGGGAAGGCAAACGTTGTTGCTGATGCTCTTAGTAGGAAGAACCAGAAGAAGACTTTGGATTTGAATGCTTTGAGTTTACCATTGTGGTCTTCTATTGAGAGTTTTGATTTGGAAATTGTCCTCGAGAATTCTGATTTTATTCTTTTCTGCCATGATGGCAAGATCTGGCCTTAGAGATAAAATTGTTGCTCTCAGAGTTCGACCAAGAACTTTTGATCAAAGTTGAGAAGATTTCTTCGAATCCTGAGTCGGACCCCGACTTTGGTATATCCATGGATGGTGCTTTATTGTTTAGAGGAAGACTGTGCGTGCCTGCAAACAAAGAAATTAAGAAGGAAATATTGAAGAAAGCACACTAGTCAGTCTTTACTATACACCCGGGAAGCACCAAGATGTACAAGGACTTGAAGGAACATTTTTGGTGGATTGGTTTGAAGGCTGATGTCGATAATTTTGTTGCCAAGTGTGAGACTTGCCAACGTGTGAAAGCCGTTCGACAACCCCCATCTGGATTACTTCAACCTCTTCCTATTCCTAGTTGGAAGTGGGAGGATATCTCTATGGACTTTGTGACTAGCTTGCCTCGGACAAGTAAAGGCAATGACACTGTGTGGGTGATTGTTGATAGGTTGACCAAATCAGCCCACTTCATTCCTATGAAGATCACTCATACTCTGGATAAGCTAGCAAGGCTTTACGTGGATAATGTGGTTCGCCTGCATGGTGTGCCATTGAGTATTGTTTCTGATCGTGATCCTAGGTTCACCTCAAGGTTTTGGAATAGTTTGCAGAAGGCCTTGGGAACCCAATTGAACTTGAGTACAGCTCATCATCCACGATCGATGGACAATCTGAGAGGACAATTCAGACATTGGAAGACATGCTCAGATCTTGTGTGGTGGATATGGGTGGTAATTGGGATGAACACCTAGCTTTGGTTGAGTTTGCCTATAACAACAGTTATCAAGCAACAATAGGCATGGCTCCATTCAAGGCTTTGTATGGCAGTACTTGTAGGACACCTTTGTACTGGACTAAGACAGGTGAAAGAAAAGTCTTAGGTCCTGAGATGATTGAAGCTACGAGTGCTATGGTAGGACCGATTTGGAATTTCAAGTTGGAGAGAAAGTTTTTCTGAAGGTTTCACCAATGAAGGGTGTGATGAGATTCAATGTTAAGGGAAAGCTTAGCCCTCGTTTCATTGGACCTTTCGAGATTTTGGAAAAGGTTGGACCTGTTGCGTATCGATTAGCATTACCTCCGCCTCTTGCTGGTGTTCACAATGTGTTTCATATTTCGATGCTCCGGAAATACATAGAGAATCCGGAACACATTTTGCAGCAAGCACCTGAAGGACTTAGTGCTGATTTGACCTACGATGAAGAGCCGGCCGAAATCTTGGATAAGAAGGACAAGCAGCTGCGGAATCGCACCATTCCTTTGTTGAAGATTCGGTGGAAGAACCATACCCCTGAAGAAGCTTCTTGGGAGAAGGAAGAAGATATGAAGGAGAAGTTTCCTTACCTCTTTGGAAGCACAGGTACGCTTTCAATTTCGAGGACGAAATTTCTTTGAGGGGGGGAGAATGTAAAACCCAGCCCTAACCTTGACCCAGAAACCTTGTTATTTGTAGGTCCAGTGACCCGAAGTAAAGTAAGAAGTCAGCTTTGGGCCATCCCAGTGGAGGACTTGGTGTCTCGCTTTGAATCCATGAGAGTTGATGATGAGGTTCTATTTATGGAAACTGAATCTTGATGAAGATCGGATTAGTTGATGGACTTGGAGTGCTCTCTATCATGGTTTGAAGGCATTTCTACCTATTAGGTAAGTCACTTGATATGTGTGCAAAACCCCTTTAGGATTGGATTTGATCTGGATCTTCAATTCCCTGTTTAGGAGTTGCTGAACTGATTGGTCGACTGATTGGTCGACTGGACCAGTCGACCAATCCACTCGACCAATGGGTGCTGTCTTTGGCAATTAGGTCTTGCTTGCTCTATTTAAGTCCGATCTCGAGTCTACTTCGTATTTTCTGCCTCCAAACTCTTTGGAACGAACCAAAGACCTCTGCAAGTCATCTCCCTTGCATCCTTGGTGTTTTCTTGACGGATCTTCGTCAAAACTCTTCCTTTTGCATCAAAGGTATGTCTACACTCTCTTCTTCTCCTCCATCTCTGTTTTTCTTTCCTTTTTGAGTTGAGACAGTAGAGGAGATGCTGCATTCTCTGTTGCAAACATCTCTGGACTTGTCTCTCATGATCTTCCTAAGGATTAATGGCTAATGCAATGATCTTAACCATGATCATTGCAAGCTTTTGAAGGAATCATGATCAAATCATGATCTTGTCTTTGTTTATCTTTTGATTTGAATTCTGATCTCCTTAGATCTACTATATTGATCATGTTAGTAGTCAATTGCTGTGTTTTCTTTTCATGATCCATGATCTATCAATCTCTAGTTGTTTCTCTTCTACCATACCATGTTTTCTTCATGAATCATGATAGTTACATATATGGTAGGTTTTGTTTCCTTATTTAGATTTATGCTCTTAGGTCTATTTTCTTGAAGATCTAAGTATGCCTTTCATGATACCTTTACCTGAATCAATGATTCATTCTCCTATTGTTCTTGTCTTTGATTTCTATCTTGAATTCTTCAAGAACCATGATTGATCTAATTATGGTAACTTTTTGTTTCCTAATTTGTATCTTGATGACTTGATTTGATTAGTGTTTTGAGATCCCCTATATGTTAGGATACTACTAATGTAGTTTACCCCTTGATTAGTACCCTTTTGAACCACCAAATTCGGATTTTATATCTTAAAACTCTGATTTTATAGGTTACTGTCTGCATTGGTCGACTGATTGGTCGACTGGGGCAGTAGACCAATCCAATTGACCAATGAGTACAGCAACTCCAGAATTGGTCTGTTTTGGATGTTTTGGTATCTTTTCTCGTTAGGGATCTTTCCTAATATGTTGTATACACTTGTTTAGGACCTTCTTCTCAAGTTTGTCAAGATCTTACTTGATTTCTTAGGATTCCTTTGCAAGTTAAAAAAGGTAAGGATGGTTACTTCTTTAACAACATAAATTGCATATTTTAGTTTCTATATATGAATCTTGTTAATTTATTTCTTTAAATAGATTCTTATAATGTTATACTACTGTGGTATTGTCTTGATATCAGTAACATTACTTATTTATATTGAATTGACTCATGTATGATTTACTTACCAGTTATATACAAGTTAATTGTACTTATTGATTTCTTTCCATATATGAAGTTACCATATATGTGATGATATGAATTGATGCTTGTGTATGCTTAAGTATGGTTTGGAAAGGAGAGGTGTCCTTTTGACACTTCTGTCCTTGGACAACTACGGGAATATTATGGGATGTTTCCGGAGATGCCCTCTGGACACCTTCCTAAACTGTTGGATGACATATCTAGGACTGTCTAGTAGTGTTGGGCTAGGATGTCCCGTTATGTCAGACCCTAATCGGAGGGGTATTGAGACCGAACGACCCGTGGTAGCAATGGGGATTCATGGGCGCTCAAGACCGGTAACCAACCCGTGAGAGGACAGGAATCACATTGTGGGGGCCATTTATTGGTAGGGTTGCATATGGATAGACTTGGGCTCACGGGCGCTCAAGACCGGTAACCAACCCGTGAGGGGACGTGAGAGCTTCCCGTTTACCATATGTGGATAACCAGTAGGGCTGATGAGTCCGTAGTAAGGGACTATGAGGACTCTAGTGTGAAGGATACCGGAAAGGATCGTCAGGGACGAGGAATGGACGTATCTGGATCTGACTTGATGTAACTAAGTAGAAGACTTGCATTTGGCTAGGCTTTACCTTGACATGCACCAATACTTAGATCAAATGGTGATGTGAGAGAGCGGTGACCGAAACCCCAACCATGGATTTGTCCGAGAGGGATGCAGGACCCACTTTCCACCGACTTGAGTGATTGAGACCTACTGTAAAACCCAGCCCTAACCTTGACCCGAAAACCTTGTTATTTGTAGGTCCAGTGACCCGAAGTAAAGTAAGAAGTCAGCTTTGGGCCATCCCAGTGGAGGACTTGGTGTCTGGCTTTGAATCCATGAGAGTTGATGATGAGGTTCTATTTATGGAAACTGGATCTTGATGAAGATCGGATTAGTTGATGGACTTGGAGTGCTCTCTATCATGGTTTGAAGGCATTTCTACCTATTAGGTAAGTCACTTGATATGTGTGCAAAACCCATTTAGGATTGGATTTGATCTGGATCTTCAATTCCCTGTTTAGGAGTTGCTGAACTGATTGGTCGACTGATTAGTCGACTGGACCAGTCGACCAATCCACTCGACCAATGGGTGCTGTCTTTGGCAATTAGGTCTTGCTTGCTCTATTTAAGTCCGATCTCGAGTCTACTTCGTATTTTCTGCCTCCAAACTCTTTGGAACGAACCAAAGACCTCTGCAAGTCATCTCCCTTGCATCCTTGGTGTTTTCTTGACGGATCTTCGTCAAAACTCTTCCTTTTGCATCAAAGGTATGTCTACACTCTCTTCTTCTCCTCCATCTCTGTTTTTCTTTCCTTTTTGAGTTGAGACAGTAGAGGAGATGCTGCATTCTCTCGTTGCAAACATCTCTCGGACTTGTCTCTCATGATCTTCCTAAGGATTAATGGCTAATGCAATGATCTTAACCATGATCATTGCAAGCTTTTGAAGGAATCATGATCAAATCATGATCTTGTCTTTGTTTATCTTTTGATTTGAATTCTGATCTCCTTAGATCTACTATATTGATCATGTTAGTAGTCAATTGCTGTGTTTTCTTTTCATGATCCATGATCTATCAATCTCTAGTTGTTTCTCTTCTACCATACCATGTTTTCTTCATGAATCATGATAGTTACATATATGGTAGGTTTTGTTTCCTTATTTAGATTTATGCTCTTAGGTCTATTTTCTTGAAGATCTAAGTATGCCTTTCATGATACCTTTACCTGAATCAATGATTCATTCTCCTATTGTTCTTGTCTTTGATTTCTATCTTGAATTCTTCAAGAACCATGATTGATCTAATTATGGTAACTTTTTGTTTCCTAATTTGTATCTTGATGACTTGATTTGATTAGTGTTTTGAGATCCCCTATATGTTAGGATACTACTAATGTAGTTTACCCCTTGATTAGTACCCTTTTGAACCACCAAATTCGGATTTTATATCTTAAAACTCGATTTTATAGGCTATCGTCTCGCATTGGTCGATCGATTGGTCGATCAAGAGACCAATCCAATTGACCAATGAGTACAGCAACTCTAGAATTGGTCTGTTTTGGATGTTTTGGTATCTTTTCTATTTGGGATCTTTCCTAATATGCTGTATACACTTGTTTAGGACCTTCTTCTCAAGTTTGTCAAGATCTTACTTGATCTCTTAGGATTCCTTTGCAAGTTATAAAAGGTAAGGATGGTTACTTCTTTAACAACATAAATTGCATGTTTTAGTTTCTATATATGAATCTTGTTAATTTATTTCTTTAAATAGATTCTTATAATGTTATACTACTATGGTACTGTCTTGATATCAGTAACATTACTTATTTATATTGAATTGACTCATGTATGATTTACTTACCAGTTATATACAAGTTAATTGTACTTATTGATTTCTTTCCATATATGAAGTTACCATATATTTGATGATATGAATTGATGCTTGTGCATGCTTAAGTATGGTTTGGAAAGGAGAGGTGTCCTTTTGACACTTCTGTCCTTGGACAACTACGGGAATATTATGGGATGTTTCCGGAGATGCCCTCTGGACACCTTCCTAAACTGTTGGATGACATATCTAGGACTGTCTAGTAGTGTTGGGCTAGGATGTCCCGTTATGTCAGACCCTAATCGGAGGGGTATTGAGACCGAACGACCCGTGGTAGCAATGGGGATTCATGGGCGCTCAAGACCGGTAACCAACCCGTGAGAGGACAGGAATCACATTGTGGGGGCCATTTATTGGTAGGGTTGCATATGGATAGACTTGGGCTCACGGGCGCTCAAGACCGGTAACCAACCCGTGAGGGGACGTGAGAGCTTCCCGTTTACCATATGTGGATAACCAGTAGGGTTGATGAGTCCGTAGTCAGGGACTATGAGGACTCTAGTGTGAATGATACCGGAAAGGATCGTCGGGGACGAGGAATGGACGTATCTCGGATCCGACTTGATGTAACTAAGTAGAAGACTTGCATTTGGCTAGGCTTTACCCTGACATGCGCCGGTACTTAGACCAATGGTGATGTGAGAGAGTGGTGACCTATACCCCCAGCCATGGAATGTCCCGAGGGATGCCGGACCCATTACCAACTGATGATGAGTGATTGAGACCTTCCTAAAGAAGTACGGTGCTATGACTTAAAGCATGTCCGCCAATAGAGACCAAGCATATGTAGAGTTAGATTCATACATTCATTGTTTGTTTCATACCATATTGCATTTATGTTTGTTCCGAAATCCCGCCATTTATGTTATTATGGATTTAATCGCTTTACCGAGTTTCTTTGAAACTCATTCCTTTATTGTACAATGTTTGTTAGACTATTCTACGTGTGTCTCGAATATCATGACGGCCCGTATGAAGAAGCGCAAGGAGAAGAGGCATATCTCCGGGAAAGGTGATTGCGGTTACAACAATTACACCGAAGATCCCGCGAGTGGTTATGCTCCGAACGATGCTTAGTCCGACCATAGAGTGGAAGCGCCCTTGTGCCGTTTATGAGATTTATACTTATAGGGATGTTGTCTATAAGATTGAGAACAATTTAGTAACCTATTGTACCTGCTATTGGGATTAGATTCTATCTTGCTTATTCTCTTTTAGAACTACTTTTCCGCTGGTTGTAGAGTGGGATTTCGCCTCACTTTACTTATCTGATTTAGACACTCTGATTATATCTAGTACTCTGATTTATATATGAATCAATCTTTCTTATTTGGACTTTTGGTTTAACCTCCCCACTTTTATTATTATTTTTTATTATTATTTTTTTTTTTTGGTGGTTGATTAATACCCCACCCCCCCTCCTCCGCTGTGGCACCCCCCCCTGGTTGGGTAGAGGAAGGCACGCGGGGAGGAGAAACCACCCCAACAAAAATAATAGTGTTATTTTTTTTTAAGCATGTCTACCATAGAGACTAGCATTCATAGAGTTAGAATCATATTTGCATCATATGTTTCATATCATATTGCATCATGTTATAATTTGTATTTATATGGTTATGAATTATGGAATAACTGCCTTGCTGAGTTCTTTTAAACTCATCCCTTTTGTGCAAATGTTGTTAGATTTTCCTACAGGTGTTGAAGACCCCGATGGCACACTCTACGAGATGGACTTTGATCCCTCATACTACCCTCTGGGTGGTAGCTACGGTGAAGATCAAAGTTTTGGTGCCGAAGAGGATTACTTTACGTACCAGGGTTAGCCCCACTATGGTAAGGGAGAGGCCATGCTGGGCTTTCTTCGTCCACACTTCTGAAGAGAGAATTATTAAGATAGAAGAAACCCTTGCTTAGTGCCCCATTTCCCTGGATTTTTCTTAAACATTTGGGATATATAATTAACTTTCTTTGAGTTACTCTTTAGATATGGGATTGTAACTTAACTTGATTTTCTACTTTTTCGCTGTCTTTAAGAGAGTGACTTTCGCTCATTTTCTCATTCTTATGATTATACTTATACACTTGGTATCATTTATTTCCACACTCTGATTATCTGTTCTTATCTTATTCATGATATATGTTATTTATTGCTTTTACCTTGATTATCATTGTTCATGATTGTGTTATCGCATATGTGGGAGGCATGGTTCCTCCATGCTTGATCGTTGGACTGTGGATCACATTCCCGGGTATGCCAGATAGGGTACCGGCTGGGTGGATGTGACAGATTGGTATCAGAGCCCAAGATCAAGTGGAACCCCGACCACAGAAACGATAATAGAACATTCTGAGTCACAGATCCAAAAGTGACTCAAGTTCTCTTAGAAGTGAATAATAGATAACCTGGACTAGCAACCTAATTAATGAAGCATAAATTGATTGTTGAATAAGACACAATAATGTAAACAAAACAACTGAACTTCATTAATCACATAAGAAATTTTTACAAGTCTGAAAGGAAATACATACAAGAAAGCATAAAAGGAAACTCCTAGTACTATCTATCTAGGTGATCGACTCCGACGATCTATCTGATCCCTCCTAGATCTGAACTCCTCCTCCAATCGTGCAAACCTCTCACCTAGGGTGCACATGTATGATTCCATCCTCCTCTGTCCAGCCTCTATAGCCTCCTGCCGAGCCTCGATCCTCTCAAGTATGGAATGAATTGATGACTGATGAGAAGCCACACCTGGAGCCTCAGAAGTCGTGTGAGATGGACCTCCAACCTCGGAGAATCGCGGAGTAGGAATCTCCTCGTGTCTCGGAATCTCATCCTGACCCCGATCCTCATCTCATTGATCATCATCCCCATGCTCATCATCATCATCATCGTCATCAGTATCCTCATCCTCTGAGTCATCATCCCCTGATGCCTCAGCAATGTCACCCTCATCATTCGATCTGGAGGCATTGTGGAGCCCCATCTTCCTGATCAACCATGAGCCGATGTCCTCACCTCTATCTCGGCCCTGAATCACTAGTGTATCCTCCAAGTCCACATCAAAGTGCTTGAAAATGCGTGTCAAGAGTCGACCAAAAGCCATGTTCCTATCCCCAGGAAACTCAACTCGATCTATCATGACGTTTTGCATGATGTAGGCTAAGTCTATCTGCACTCCAGTGTACATGTTGTAGATGACCAATGACTCCATCGCCGACACCTTGCTGTGGTGCCCTACCTTTGGAATAATGTTTCGCCCGACGACGCGAGTGATAACCTGAGCTAAAGGACGCATCGCAGTGCAGCTCCGGGGCATGTAACAGCCAATGTCATCCCATAGAATCATGCATACCTCGTGTGTCTCGTATGGAAGAAGAGCCTCAGCGATGTCTGTACCAGTGGGAATCCACCAGCGGGAATCCGGTACGTTCGGGACATCCAAGATGCGAGACAGTGTCCTAGTAGTGAAACTGATCTGTGTACCCCCAACCATAGACTCCATGACAATCCTAGAACCATCTCGTGGGTCATCCTCAAAGCGGTAGGTCAGGTTATTATAGAAGTACCTGACGAGATCTGGATAGACCGAATATGCCATAGTGTGCAAGTGTAGCCAATCCATAGCCTCTAGTCTCTCTCGTATGTGGAATGTCTCTAAGTCATACAAGACAACCAACCGTCCATGCTCAATCGGTATGTCGTGGAAGTAGTACTCAAATAGAAACTCGGCCATCAGAGTGGTGAAATGCTCCTCGTCTGTAACCTCCGATCATGGAATGTGTCCTTGACCCCTATCAGCTCGTCGCCCTCATCTAGGCATAGTGAACCTGTTGAAACAAAAGAAGAAATTTCATTTGGATTAGTCCTTGTATGTATTTGATAGATGAAGGGCATTTTCGTAATTTTTTGGAAAATTTCGATTTTAGCGAAATTGCGATTCGAACATACTAGCATGTGCATAAGACTTGGATAAACATGCTAGGATACTTCGTTTGGCGCAAATCTATCATTTTGACATCTCCAAGGTGAAAATTCAGCAATTAGGAGAGAGAAATTGGGCTTGCGTTTGTGAATTTTTGAAAATTGGAACTTGACCGAACGGAGAGTGGGACCACCTTCCCCATAGTGAATCAGTCATGTAGAAATTTATTTCATGTTAAAATTCAATTTGGGTTGAAAATGGGACAAGTTCTTGCAAAGTTGGATTTTTGTGAGATGAATAGTGATTTTGGAACCAAAGTGTGTGCAATCTTGTGTTTTAAGCTTGGTCTTGCTTGAAAACTAATGGGAACATGTTTCTAAACCTCCCTAAGCATGATTCTGACCATTAGCAACAAGCATTATTCAGTTTTGAAGAGAATAATATCAATGGTAAATGAAGTTTGCAAGAAAATAGAAGAAAGAAAGAGAGCTTACTTGTGTTGTGAATCAAAGGAAGTTTGCAAGTGTTGTTGGAGCCTTGAATCAAGCTTGGAAACCCTTAGAAACCCTAGAGAGTCGTTTTCCCCAGAGCTAGTCTCAAAATGGAAGTGTGTGAAATGAAAATGAAATGAGGAAGTGGGCCCTTTAATCTGATTTTTCATGCAGAAATATTTTGGTCAATCCTATTTGGTCGATGCCATCGACCAAGATGGGTTATTTTCTGCCTTGGGCTATTTTTGGAGATTTTTTATTTGTGGTTGGATTTCCTTGGATTTTGACCAATGTTGATTTATTTGCTTTCTATATTGATAGTTTTAGCCATGATTTGAGTATCCTAATCATTGATCAAGTTGTTATTTGACAGGTTTGAATTTTGGTGTCCTTATCTTTGATTTTTGCAGAATGGTCCTTCTTGAAACCGTTTCGTTGGTTCCGGTAGTGCCGAGAACGAGGAAACACCTGTTGGGGGCTCTAACCAGCAAACTCATGAAGATAGCCACACCACAAATGGCATTCCTGGTGCCCTCGATATCGGAAGTTTTAAGGATATCGCCAGTGTCATGACCAACATGATGCAACACAGGGCTGCTCAATTTAACCAGATGATGGCTGGTTTTTGCAACCCTTCACAATGAGAACTATGCCGGAATTGGGACTTCAAGTGTCGTAGCCCCTCTTGTGAAAATATTCATCGGGACACCCCACACCCGTTTGATGGAAAGATTCCTAAAGTTACAAGTACCTACATTCACTGGAGTAACAAAGGACACCCTCTTTCCAAACAAGTGGCTTCGAGAATTGGAAAAGGCTTTTAGACATTTGCAATGTTATAATGCACAGAAAGTGTTATTTGCCGAGCAGAAGCTTCAGCACGAAACTGATGCATGGTGGACCTCCACCAGGCCCATCCTCGAGAATCTTAATGCTGGTGTTGTCTCCTGGGAGAAGTTTAAGGAAGCTTTTTGCAAGAATTACTTTTCGGAAGCCGTAAAAGATGTCAAAGAGGCCGAGTTCATGGCTTTAGTGCAAGGTACCTTGTCTATGCTTGAGTACCAACAGAGGTTTGAAGAACTTTTCTTCTTCGCCCTCGAATCCATCAAGTCCGATGATGCTAAGGCGAAAAAGTTTTTCAAGGGATTGCGGCCTTCTATCAAGGCGTACCTCACAGTCTTACCTCTGAAAGGTTATGCTCAGGTTGTCCAAAACTCGAAGAAGCTCGAGGAGAATGAGAAGGAAAATACTCGAGTACAGAGACCCTGGCAGCCTAGGCACCCTGGCTTTGTGGATCGCATTGATCAGCGCTTTGCTAGACCTGCTCCTTACCCTGCTCCTGCCTTTCAGCCAAGGAGTTTTGGCCAAAGTTCTAGTTCTGTTCCTGTGGGCCAGCATGGTCAGTCCAGTGGAGTTAGACCTTCGGGAGTTGTACATTCATCTCGGCCTGGGATGGTGAATCCTAGACCCGCATTTCAGAGACCTCCCACTGTTGCGGCTCCTATTGGATAAAAAGATTCTACTTGCTTCTTTTGCAAGTAGACAGGCCATTATGCTCGCTTTTGCCCGAAGAAACCTGCCCAACCTTATGCTCCGGTCATGAAAAGTGCTCCTGCTCCTGCCCCTACCCCTCCCTTTGGCAGAGTATTCAGCATATCTGGTGTTGAATAGGATCCTTGCCATGATGTTGTTATAGGTACATTATTAGTTGCTTCATTTCCAGCATTTGTTTTGTTTGATACGGGTGCATCTCATTCGTTCATCTTATTTACTTTTGCTTTGAAGACTAACCTGACACCCCGATGTTTATCTAGTTGTTTGTCGATTAGTACCCCTGTTGGGTCTGCCGTTAAACTAGATAAAGTGTTAGAAGATTGTCCTGTGTTTGGAAAGAACTTGAAGGCTGATATGGAGAGTTTATGATCAGACCGGGTTCATACCTGGTCCGACCCTCGACCCCGGTCGAGACGGAGAAAACCGAATCGCTCCCGAGCGAACCAGATCCAGAAGATGGCTTGCTAAAGAAGAAAGATTATTCGGCTGCAAGCGTGCCCTAATCTTACTTATGGATTAGGGTAATCACCCTGATGACAGCAGACTCAAACTGACGGCTGCGAATAATCATCATCAAAGGGATAACTATCGCATAACCTAACGGTTATCTCAAGAGTCCTCTACTAGCCCAAACTAGTAGAAGTCTATCGCTCAACGGATCTCATTGATAAGATCCAACGACTACCCGAAGAAGGCTCGAGTGCATCCAACGAAGGAGATTCGAAGGTACACTCTATATAAACCTCACTACCATACAAGGTGAGGGGACGGATCAATCGATCAAAAAGAATACTATCTGAGACTCAGGTTCAGATACATACTGATAGATCAAAACTATCAGCGTCCTACTATCTAGATCACCTTTCCCGTTTCTTCATTCATTAGCTCGTGCTTCTAGCAGAGCCGTTTGTGATTAAGTTCATCAACCGACTTAGCCTTCGGAGGTGGACTCCCGACCCCGCCGGTCGGGCCACATCTGACGCTTTCGTTTTGCAGGACATCACGTGAAGATCCAAGGGCTGAGCAGATTTTGGACGCATCATTTGGCGCCGTCTGTGGGAAAGACTTGAAAAAGCCATGGTGACTAGATCAGCAGCCGCAGCAGCCGCCGCACAATGCAATTCCGGTGTTCGGATACCCGGGGTGAATAATCCGAGATATTCCCCGGAAAGCCAAAATCCTATCGAGGTGGATGATGGCCGAGGGAGGACGTAATCTTCCTCCCGATACAATCCAAGATCAATTGGATCAGGTAAAGATTCAACTCTTGGAGGTGAGCCAAGCACTCCGCGTGCTCACCGTGACGAGTGGTTTTACCACAAGAACCCGATCAACGCGATTCAGGGAGACGTGCATGGCCACGTGACCAAAGAATGGCTGAAGACCGGAATGTTGATCAGAATTTCCGTGAAGGAGACCGAGGACTTCGGAGGATTGATGATCAACCAAGGCGAGGCGATCGGTTCGACTGCACCGCAAGAGAGTACAACCGATTCAAATACAAGGTTGGATACTGGGGTAAGAACTCACTCACCCACCGTCGAAGAACCGTTCGTGATGATCGAGCAGTTCGTGACGAGAGAAACGTTCGTGAAGGACGGGCTGTTCGTGATGATCGAGTAGCACGTGATGATCGTGTTAATCGAGGTCGTGATCGTATTGCTGAAGATCACCCGACCAGATTGGTCAAGAATTGGCCAACATCAATGAGAAGTTAGGGCAGTTGGCTAAGGGAAGAATAATCGAGGATATTTACTCGGTCATTCGGAAGACTCCTTTTGCTGAGCCAATTGCGGGATATCGGTTTCCCCATAACTTTCGTTTGCCTACCTTCTCAACATTCGATGGCTCCCGAGATCCAACAGCTCACATTGGCTATTACCAACAGCACCATGGCGCTTCTCGGGTAATTTCGATGAAATTTTATGTGGTTTTTGGTTCATCTCTAACTGGAGCGGCACAAAAGTGGTTTTCTAACCTCCCCTCGGGAAGGATCGTAAACTTTGACGAATTGGCGCGCCAATTCATAGGGCGATTCTAGAGTGGGATACAGGTCAAGAAAACGGAAGAAACCTTGTTTCTTGTCAAACAAGGAAAGAACGAATCGATCGGAGAGTTTTCGAAAAGATTCAACAAAGTGACGATGGAGATAGAAAACTTGGATGAACAAGTAGCCGTAACCGCTCTATTCATAGGACTCACAAATCGGAAACTCCTGGAGTTATTACTCCAGGATATACCCACGACTTATGCCGAGTTGGTACAGAGATGCCGAAGCAAGCTGAAGTCATGGAGATTCTAGATGCGCGCCAAGGAGATAATAAAGTCTCCAATAAGGAACAAAAGGCTCCCGAGCGTAAGGAGAAGCCAAAAAAGAATGTTCGCGATCGGGTTGGAAGATCCCAACCTTGGCGCCAAAGATCCCCCGGTAGAAGTGAGTACACTCCATTGAATGCTCCTCGGGCTGATATTTTGAATATCCTCAAAAGAAAAAATATTTTGAAGTGGCCGCCTAAAATTCTTTTGAAACCCAGAGAGCAGCAGGATCGGGAAAAGTATTGCCGATTCCACAAGGACTATGGTCATTATACTAATGACTGTCGTCATCTGAAGGCAGATATTGAAAGATTGATATCTCAGGGACATCTGTCCAGTTTTGTTAGTAGGAGAAGGGAGGAGCCACGTGGGCCACGTGCGGCTGCTCCCTAAAAGGGATCGTTCGGTTAGTTCAGAACGATCGAGGGAGGCCCCGAAGTCTAAAAAAGGCAAGGAGGTGATTGAAGCTGCTACTCGGTCACCGATCCTTACCATCTTCGGGGGACCAGAGCCCGAATCATTCCGGAGTCTGAAAACTAAATCCAAATTTGTTGGAGCCGGAGAGTCGCAGAAGCGGAAGAAGCTGAATGGTGAAGATTCTATCACCTTTAGCGAAGAAGACGAAAGAGACGTTTGTTTACCTCATGATGATGCTATAGTCATCAAGGTAGAGATTGCACGGCGGGAAGTGCATAGAGTTTTGATTGATACAGTGGTCTGCAGCCTGACCTAATTTCCTACGAAGTGTATCAAAAATTGAAGGTGGATCAAGACTTGATGAAACCTTCATCTACACACCTATATGGCTTTGCAGGGGTCATCTGCAGAGCGGAAGGATCGGTTCAGTTGGATCTATCCATTGGAAGTTTTCCTAAAGAAACAACTGTCCGAATCAATTTTTTGGTGGTTCGAGAACTACCAGCCTATAATATGATTCTCGGGCAACCATCTTTATCCAAGATAGGTGCTATTGTTTCGACAAAGCACCTGAAGATAAAATTCCCGATCGATATGGGAATCGGTCAAGTCTCCTCCGACTCGGAAGATCTCTCGGCAGTGTTATGTTGCCTATTTAAAAGACAAGGAGGGTCCGAAGAAGGTTACCGCCCTCCCCATAGAAGTTCGAGATGATCGGGAAGAGACGGAGATGCAAAGGCCCGAACCAATGGAGAAATCGGAGCAAATCCAGCCGTGTACCGAGGATGAGAAAAAGATTACTTATATCGGGTCCGAACAGTTGGAAGAGTTTAAAGATGAGTTGAAGTTATTTCTTCAACGGAATAAAGATGTATTCGCATGGTCTCGCCGAGGACATGCCGGGATCGATCGGGCCATTGCAGAGCACAAACTTTGGATAGACCCTAAGGCGAAACTAGTGATACGAGAGAAGAAGAAATTTCTCTATTGAAAAGTATGAAGCCGTTCGGAACGGTTGAAAAACTTAAGAATTCTGGTTTCATAGAACCAATCGAGTGCCCAACTTGGTTGGCCAACGTGGTGATGGTGAAAAAGGCGAATGGGAAGTGGAGGATGTGTACAGACTACACGGATCTAAACAAAGCTTGCCCAAAAGATTGCTACCCGTTGCCTCGGATTGACCTCTTGATAGATGCTATCTGCAGGATATGAAACTTTAAGTTTCATGGATGCCTACTCAGTGGTATAATCGGATCCTTATGAATAAGGAGGATGAGAAGTATACGGCTTTCATGACTGATCGTGAAAGCTATTATTACAAGGTCATGCCTTTTGGCCCGAAGAATGCAGGAGCAACATATCGGTAGGGCCGTCAACAAGATTTTCAAAGAGCTGATAGGAAAGAATGTTGAAGCATATGTTGACGACATGTTGGTGAAAAGCTTTACAAAAGCAAATCACATTGCAGATTTGATCGAGGTTTTCTTAAGACCGAGGAAACATCAAATGAAGTTGAACCCAGAAAAATGTGCCTTTGGAGTCTCCTCGGGCAAATTCTTGGGTTTCATGGTATCACAGAGGGGAATTGAGGCTAATCCTGCCAAAATTCAAGCTCTGATTGATATGGAGGCTCCCAAAACCGTTCGGGATGTACAATGTTTGACAGGGAGAGTTGCTGCCTTAAATCGATTTATCTCCAAGTCCTGGAGAAATATGTTTGCCTTTCTTCAAGGCGCTTAAAGACCCGAAGGGCGTAAGGAAGCAAAGTGGATCGAAGAGTGCCGTAAAGCTTTCGAGGAATTAAAAGAAGCACTTGGACAACCACCGATCCCCGTCCGGCACGCAGAAGGGGGAAATATTACAGCTATATCTAGCGACATCCCTTTCGGCGGTCGTGCAAGACTTGTTCGGGAGAAAGATAAGAAACAGTGGCCGATTTACTATGTAAGCCACGTGTTGCTAGATGCGGAGACGAGATATTTGCAGATTGAGAAGCAGTGCTCGGCTCTCATGATGGCTGCCAGAAGCTAAGGCCATATTTTCAGGGCTCATCCAATTGAGGTATTTACAACTTTTCCTCTTAGTAAAGTTCTTAACAAACCCGATTTGTCCGGAAGGATGGTATCCCGGTCGGTTGAGCTAAGTGAGTTCCAAGTGAGCTTTAAGCCCAAAACCGCAATCAAGGCTCGTGCATTAGCCGACTTTGTAGTAGAAACTATCGCACCAGTGGAACCCACCATTGAGGATCCCATTATACCAACCACTTGGGAGGTATATGTGGATGGTTCGAGTAATAAAGACGGAGCAGGCGCTGGAATTCTATTAAAAAGTCCAGCAGGATTTATTATTCGATATGCTTTAAGATTCGCATTTGATGCAAGTAATAATGAAGCGGAATATGAGGCCCTGATAGCAGGACTTCGGTTGTCAAAGGCATTAGCTATTGCAGATGTTACTATTTATAGTGACTCTCAGCTTATAGTCAACCAAGTCCAGGGGGAGTATGGCATTAAAGAACCACGCTTGCAAAAATATCGGGAGATAGTGCAGGCATTTCAAAACCAATTTCGGAATTTGAAGATATCTCAGATTTCGAGGAATGAAAATTCAGTGGCAGATGAGCTATCCCGACTAGCCAATGCCAAGGAAAAGAATCTAGACCCTTCGGTCTACATTGAAGAGGTAACTTTTCCAAGTTATCATGAGAAAGAAATTTCTTATATTGAAGCAGAACGTTGCTGGATGGATCCAATAATCGAATATCTAAGAGATGACAAGTTACCCGAGGATCCAAGAGAGGCAAGGTTGATCAAGATTCGATCAGCTAGATTTGTCATTCGGAATGGGAGATTATACAAAAGATCTTATGCTGGACCCCTTATGAGATGTATAGGCCCCGAAGGAGCAAAATCAGCTTTGGCCGAGGTTCATGAAGGAATTTGTGGCGCTCACATGGGTGGCAGAGCCCCGGCCCACAAAATTCTAAGACTTGGGTTATATTGGCCTAAGATCCAAGAGGCTGCTATGGACTACGTTCGTCGATGTAGTAACTGTCAAATTCATGCTACAAGATCGAAGCGCCCGGCGGAAATTATGACTTCAATTCTAAATCCCATTCCCTTTGCAATGTGGGGAATTGATATCATGGGCAAATTCACCAAGGCATCGGGCGGACAGGAATATCTGATAGTAGCAATTGATTACTTCACAAAATGGGTAGAAGCTGCACCGGCGACAATTACCGAGAAAAAAGTGGAGAAATTTGTGCTTGAATCAATCATATATCGCTTTGGGATTCCAAAGATAATTGTCACCGACCATGGTACTCGGTTCGATCGTCCACAATTTGAGCAATTCCGTGGAACATATATGATCGAGCATCGTATGTCCTCAGTGGCATACCCCCAAAGCAATGGCCAGGTAGAGGTTACTAACCGAACACTACTGGAAGGAATAAAGAGAAGACTCGAAGCCGACAAAGCTTCTTGGGTCGAAGAACTACATAATGTACTGTGGGCTTATAGAACTACGGTTCAAACACCTACAGGAGAAACTCCATTCAGGTTGGCATATGGATCCGAAGCATTGGCACTTGTGGAGATAATGGAGGGGACGTTACGTGATCGTGAGTTCGAGGAAAAAGCAAATGAACAAGGACTGCTTGATAGTCTTGATTTGTTGGACGAAGTTCGGGCAAAGGCAATAGCACGAACTCAACATTATCAAAGAAGGATAGCGTCTCATTATAATACTCGAGTGAAGAATCGTCGGTACTTAGCCGGAGATTTGGTGTTGAGAAACACCCCAGCTTCCGACCCGCGTCACCAAAGAAAGTTGGACCCTTCCTGGGAAGGACCTTATATGGTTGTGAAACCGGTCGGTTCGAGGAGCTTACAGAGCTGAAGAACATTGATTCCCGTAAAGAGTTGGATCGTTCGTGGAATGCTAGGCATCTCAAAAAGTTTTATCCTTGAGGATGATTTCAATTTTGTTCGCGATGTAATCATTTTCAACTCAATCAATGCAATTTTTGGCTTTCAACAAACTATCTTTTGATTGGGGGGCATCATACACCACATTCAAGAACAAGATCCAACTATAAGGCATCGGATGAAAATTCGTGTGGGTCCTTCAACACTTCAACTCTTATGGAAAATCTTTCGAACTTTCTTAAGTCGGGGCATCGGATGAAAATCCGAGTGAGTTCCTTTTGCAAGGCGTCGGTTTGAAACCCGAGTGAGTTCCTTCGAGACTTATTGAATTTTTGAATTATCCTTAAGTATAAGGCATCGGTTTAAAACCCGAGTGAGTTCCTTCTCAGACTTATTGTATTTCTCCGGAAATCCTTAAGTATAAGGCATCGGTTTAAAACCCGAGTGAGTTCCTTCTCAGACTTATTGTATTTCTCCGGAAATCCTTAAGTAAAGGCAATGTTTCAGACAACTAAGACCTAATGCAACGGCGATTCAAGTGGCTAGCAAAGTTCAAGATAAAGTAATTTCTTATTTCTTCAGAAGATCCAAAGAGGCCAAGTATCAAAACAATTACAAGAGCTGGATACAATCTCGATCAAAGAAGAAAGTCATTACAGTGATTGTTAACAAGTTATACAAGATCGACGCGACTTTGCTAGAACAAACACATGAGTCAACCATTGGTGGGGAGTCAAGGAAAAGAAGAGAAGAAATGAGGATTACAAAAAAATTTCGATATTTAGAAAATCCTCCGCAATTTCATACTCTTTGTCCAGCTTGTCCAGGAGGAGAATGGTCCTCGACCAAACTCGCATTCGGCGCAAGCTCGTCATAATTGACTTCTTCCAGCGGAGAATAAACAGGAGAATCTTCCGGATATTGCATAATATCCGGATCGGAAGGTGGAGGATCAATCTTATCTTTGGTCCAATCGGGAGGAGGAATACCCGTGTCGGTAAATACTTCAGGATGGCAAACAGCACTGTAGGGAGTCGTATCAAAATGAGGATCTTTCCTTAATATTGATTCCCATACTTCGTTCTCACCATCCCGGTACGCCTGCAAGTTATAAGCATTCAGCATATCAACAAAAGGCTTACTATGTAAATACTTGAAGACGCAGGCTCTGCGAACATCAGTTGGAAGGGATTCGGGCAAAGGAACGACAGCTTGCCTTTCGGGTAATGTTTCGGATCCTTTAGCTCCCGACTTTCCAACTGTTCGCTCCAGTCCGCCGGATCTTCTCCCCGGCATCATCCAAGTCCGACCGAAGATGACCAATCATCGAATTCTTTTCTCCCGCCACCTCCCAAGCTAGATTCCGAAGGCGAGCAATCTCAACATCTTTAGCTTCGGAGATTTCCCGAAGCCTAGAAACTTCATTGCTCAACCTATCGTGTCTAGTAACCGCTTCCACTTGGTTGTGGAAGTTACCAACAAGACTCCCGCAAACAACTTTCGAGTTAGCGAGGAGCGAGAAAAGTAATTTTTCAAAATCGAGAGAATAATGAAGAAAGACTTACATCACCAAGTGACTTCGTAAAGACTTCATCCGGAAGTTTGGAAAGAACTGCGCTCTCGGAAGTCATTCGAGCAGCAGCAGGTACACCATTCCAACGCTCTGTCAAACTCGTTTGACACTAATTCAGGCAGAAGGAGAGGAGGAGGATGCCAAACAAGCACTAGAGTTAGAAATAGGAGCAGCACCTGCTGGGACCACACCTTCATCGGACGCAAACATAGTTGCCTCGGATGCCCGAAGAGTCTTCTTCGGGGTGCACCAACAGAGCTCACCAATGGGCTCACCGGCGGGAGTTCCGGCAGCACCATCGGCAACGGAGTGATCAAGATCTTCCTGGGAAAGACGAGCGATCACTCCGGGCAAAGGAGGCGTAGGGACGGCATCAACAGAAGCTGCAAGAATCTGACTTGAAGATTCACCGCCAGCAGTCGCCTTACGCTTGGAGGATTCACTAGCTGAAACCACCGCACTGGCCCCAACCACGACCGACGCAACCTTTTTCTTGCAAGATTTTGCTCTGATAAAGTTCAGGTTGATCTTGGGAGCCACTATGCAAAACAACAAAAAAAACCAGCCGTATCGTCTGAGAAATAAACGACAGCAACAATGGGGAAACCCTAGTTTTCTAAAGCTTCTGACAGACCAACAACCTAAACCCCAAGTATAACTACTGTGCAGTTTACTTCGGGGGGAAGTGGGGAAAGAGATGAGAAATCAAAAAACTCACTTGTTCAGAAATGGATAGAGCCGTCGTTGGAGTACGAGGAATACGGAAGCGAGGCCGAAGGACGAAAGGTTGCTTTGGCACTTTAGCAAATCTATCTTGCGAAGTCGGGATAGATGGAGAGTACCCACGAAGGCTTTAAATAGCCTAAAGTATAAGATGACGGTTGAAGGCTAAGGACAACCGACGACCCAGATCGAAACGACGCTTCGAAATCCGCAAAAAGCAAGATCAACGGTCGAAGAGATGCCACATGGAAACATGTGGAAGCGAGCACGATGCGAGAGAAACCTCCAATCGTCGCACCTTGCCATTAAAATAATGGATGCATTTCCGATTCATTGGAAACGAGTGAATGGTATACAAAAGCAGGAAAACGTTTGAACTTCGTAGAAGGGAAACGTGCGAACTTTGCAATAAATGAAGTAGTGGGGAAGATTAACGCATCTTCCCGAAACGCATCTTCACAATATTTCTATAAGATCATTATTCGGCGAGGAATGAAAAGTTAAGTGATAAGTTTTATCATTAATACTTTGATATTCAAGGCAAGACTTCGGCGAGGAGACGGGGAAATTTTGAGGCCAACATGAATAAAGAAATGTCTATTCATTAAATTGAGAGTACATCTTTACAAAAGAACAACTCCCTAAGCCTTTTCTTCATTGTTGCCCGAGGGACCCTGGTCGGGATGACTTTTCTCAGGACCACGAGAAGAGCCTTCCTCAAGAGTGGCATCGGCTGAATCCTCTACGACAACAACTTGAGACTCGGCTTGTGATTTCTCCTCTGGAAGTGCCGGCTCGTCATCTAGATATGCCTCATATGGAGGGTCGGCTGGAAAAGGATCATCTTCTCCCCGAGCCCGGTCCTGGGAGATCCATACCAACTTTCCCGAAGACCTGCGGGTGGCATACCTCGCGAAAAGGAGCGGTGTCGAAGTCGGGGATCGTTCCAAGGATCTGCTCCCAAACGACGTTTTGCCCCATGCGATAAGCCCGAATGTTGTAGAAACCTAGCAATTCGGAGAAAGGTACGCTGTTCGGGTATTTCCGAATGCACTCCTTCCGAAGGTGCGGCTTTATATGCTCGGGCTTGCTAGGGATTGCCAACTTCAGATGTTCTTCGAGCTCCCTACTTTTGATTTCAAGGCTGTCACCAAACAACGTGGCAGCTGCCTTTTACTTCCTGGCCTCGCGCTCGATAGCAGAGACACGAATTCTCGAAGCTTCAAGAGCTTCCTTGAGGGAGATCACTTCTTCCTCATGCTTTTTCTGCAGCTCCACGGTAGCTGCGGTCGGCTGGTCTATTTGGGAATTGGCCTTGGCCAATTTCTCTTCACAAGTTTGCGGCAAGGAGCTGGTGCGACCAACCCGGCTCAATGCTTCCATGTGTTGATAAAAGCTCAACACAGCATTCCTGGGAAGACAGAAGATATCATAAGAAGTCATAAGAAATTATGAAAACAAAAGTAAGCAAGAAGACCGTTACCTTGTAGATTGACTAACAAGGGAGGTGTCATCCGGGGCTTCAAACTCCTGGCGATCGAAGGAGCAAGGCGAGGGAGCTCCACTCTGCGGCTTTCTCGGGATCCCGAGTGACCCTGTCGGTCATCTTCGGGGTCCATTGGGGGATGAAAACCTCCTCACCATCCGCCGAAGCTTTGGATTTTTTGTTGGAGGGAGCATCAATTGTGTCATGCCTCCTCTTGGTTCGGACAGAGGAAGAGACGTTAGCCCTCTCCACCATTGGTTTCTTCCCTTTACCCGAAGCATCAGCTACGGGCACTGATATTCCCTCGATACCCCTGTAAGAGGGGTCGGGAGAGGGAAGAGAAACCTCTTGATCTGCGAGTCAAGACCACAGGCGATCGTTGCTCGGCTGTCACAACGGCCCTAGCGGCCTTCACCCGTGAGGCTTTCGGGGTTCGTTACGGGAGGCCTTGCAAAGAAGAAGGACAAGAATCGGAATTCAAGACATATCATTTGAGTCAAATCAAAGGATGATGGTTAGAAGCTCACAATGAGCCAAGCCCCGATCTTGAAGGATGGAGTTATACTCCACTTCATATCCATGTATCTCTTGATACCACGGAATGGATTTGATCTTCACGATGGCCGCCTCATCTTCTCTGGATAAGGGAAGGCCCCGGTTACTTTCGGACGAAGAAGTAAACCTCCTCCAGGTGGTCGGGAAGTTAAGATCTGATGGAGGCGCTCGACGAGAAAAAGTATCGTTCGCGCCATCTTTTGTGGTTAGAAGGGCAAGTTCCTTTGACAAGGATGCTGCCCCTCCAATCAAGTTCAGCCTTATTGCGTTTGGAAAGAAAGACCCATCCGGGAGGATGGGAGATAGAAAGAACATGAAAATGTACAAAAAGAGAAAGAGATGGCGTGATGCCAAGCTCAAAACACAAACCCAAGAAGCCGACGATGAGACGCCGGCTATTGGGGAGGAGCATTCCGGGACAAATGTTCCAATGATTCAAAGCTGCGGAGAATAAAGGATTAAAAAAGGGAAAGCGAACCCCGCTTTCCAATGCATCTATATACGGAGAAAATTCACCCGAAAGGGATGAATCAACCCTCTCATCGGGGTGGGGAGCCCTAACTTGATAGGAGGAAGGAAGGTCAAAATCTTGGACAGCTTGAAAGAAGGGTTTCTCCATTGTAAATGGAAGGAACAGAGCCAGAGTCCACCATTGGACCCGGAGGTTTGAGGCTATCTAGAAGAATCGACGATCTTGGAAGATCCGGACTCGAGAAGGACGGGGGGAAGTTTCGGTTTTTCTTTCAAAACCTTTTTGAGAAACTTCAGCGAACTCTGCCGGAGGACGGTTAGGGTTTTGTTATCACTATCCGACTGTTCGGGAGCGGGGAGAAGCAAAAGCATCACTTGCTATCACCAACATGGGGTACTAAAGAAGCCCTATCGTCCGCCATTACTCGTTTCGATAAACTACAAAAAGAAAGGACCGATAAACTTACTGATTCGGTGAGACGGAAGCTTGAGAGCGGGAAGGCGCGAAGCGGAACAACAAAGGTTCAAATTCCAGACGGGAAGAATGAAACCTACGAGGACAACGAACCGCTTTTAAAACTCCCGCACGAGTGTTCGGGAATCCGAACGATCGAGGTTGATTCAAAATCAACGATCAAGATTGAAAGACGTTTTGAAAGTTTGAACTCACGAATCCGAAATAGGCGTTCGGAAACCGTCGCTTGGATGACATGAGCCACGACGGATCAAGCTGCAACGGAGATACGTGGCCTTACACTCACAACGCTCGAGGAAAAGTGACCACCGCATTAAATGTGATATGACATTTAATGAAGCACGCAGAGATCATCACCGACGACGAACCCAGTTAAAAACCAAGCCCTCGGGATCGACCGAACGCTTGGTGCCGGGGGCTCGTGATATGGAGAGTTTATGATCAGACCGGGTTCATACCTGGTCCGACCCTCGACCCGGTCGAGACGGAGAAAACCGAATCGCTCCCGAGCGAACCGGATCGGGAAGATGGCTTGCTGAAGAAGAAAGATTATTCGGCTGCAAGCGTGCCCTAATCTTACTTATGGATTAGGGTAATCACCACGATGATGAGCAGACTCAAGCGACGGCTGCGGATAATCATCATCAAAGGGATAACTATCGCATAACCTAACGGTTATCTCGAGAGTCCTCTACTAGCCCAAACTAGTAGAAGTCTATCGCTCAACGGATCTCATTGATAAGATCCAATGACTACCCGAAGAAGGCTCGAGTGCATCCAACGAAGGAGATTCGAAGGTACACTCTATATAAACCTCACTACCATACAAGGTGAGGGGACGGATCAATCGATCAAAAAGAATACTATCCGAGACTCAGGGTTCGGATACATAGCGATAGATCAAAACTATCGGCGCCCCGCACTATAGAGCCCCCCCCCCGTTTTTTCTTTCTTTGTCGCGGGGGCCGCGTGTAGCGGGGTGGTGTTTTGATTAACTAAGCCCCTGGGCGGGGGGGGGGGGGGGGGGCCCGGGGGGGGGGGGGGGGCGGGGCGGGGGTGGGGGGGGGGGAGGGGGGGGGGGGGGGGGGGGGGGGGGGGGGGGGGGGGGGGGGGGGTGGGGGGGGGGGGGGGGGAGGGTGGGTTGGTTGGTAGGGTGGTGTTGTTTGAATGGGTGGTTGTTTTGGTTTGGTTGACATCCTACAATGCTGTAATCTTGTGCTCTTCGAAGAAGATTCAGTTTCGAAAGGAAGGAAATTCAGTTTTTGAGTTTCAAGGCGAAAAGGGAAGAGTTAGCAAGAAGACTTTGACCGCTTTAATGCAAGTCCACGCTTTGGTGGAAAGTGCTTCACCTGGAAGCAAGGTCAAAGAAGGGAAGAGACTTAAAGAAGTCAAAGTTGCTTGTGATTTCGCTGATGTGTTTCCAGATGATCTGTCAGGATTGCCCCCTGATAGAGAAGTTGAGTTCTCCATAGACTTAACTCCTGGAGCGGCTCCAGTATCTAAAGCTCCATATAGAATGGCACCTACCGAGCTAGAAGAGTTGCAAACACAATTGAATGAGCTCTTAGAGAGAGGTTTTGTGCAACCAAGTGTATCACCTTGGGGTGCTTCAGTCTTGTTTGTGAAGAAGAAGGACGGTAGCATGCATCTATGCATTGATTACCGGGAACAAGCTGACAATCAAGAATAGATACCCGCTGCCCCAGATTGATGATCTTTTTGATCAGTTGAAAGGTGCGGCTATGTTCTCGAAGATCAATTTGAGATCAGGATATCATCAGTTGAAAGTGAAGTCAAGTGATATCTTTAAGACAGCGTTTAGAACAAGGTATGGACATTATGAATTTAGAGTTATGCCTTTTGGTTTAACTAATGCTCCTACCGTGTTCATGGATCTCATGAACCGAGTATTTCATGATGTGCTCGATAAGTTTGTAATCATTTTCATTGATGACATCTTGATCTACTCGAAGAATGAAGAAGAGCATGTGAAACACCTGAACTTCACATTGCAAAGGTTGAGAGAAAAGAAACTCTATGCTAAATTTTGCAAGTGTGACTTTTGGCTCTCAAGGATAGTATTTCTTGGCCATGTTGTTTCAGCCGAAGGTATTCGTATGGATCTTGAGAAGGTGAAAACAGTTGCTTATTGGGAAAGACCGAAGACCGTGACTGAGATAAGAAGTTTCCTTGGATTGGCGGGATACTATAGAAGATTTATAGAGAACTTTTCTACGTTGGCTGCTCCTATGACTAAGCTAACTAGAAAACAAAAGAAGTTTGTGTGGACCAAAGCTTGCGAGAAGAATTTCGAAGAGCTGAAAGTTAGATTGACAAGTGCTCCGGTTTTGACTATACCTGATAGTTTCGGTGGATTGACAGTCTACATTGATGCTTCCAAGATTGGTTTGGGTTGCGTGTTGATGCAACATGGTAAGGTAGTGGCTTATGCCTCTCGGCTATTGAAGGATTATGAGCGGAACTACCCCACTCATGATTTAGAGCTTGCCATTGTTATCTTTGCTTTGAAGATTTGGAGACATTACCTGTACGGTGAGAAGATCGCTATCTTCACAGATTATAAGAGTTTGAAATACTTCTTCACCCAGAAGGAGATGAACATGAGACAAAGAAGGTGGTTGGAATTAGTCTCTGACTATGTGTCACATCCCGCCCAAATACACCCAGCCTATACCCTATCTGAGTTACCAGGGGGAGTGATCCACAGCCCAAAAGATTAAGTTTAGGAACGATCATATCCATTTAGCACAATAACATAATCAAAAACAAGAACAAATCATTGTATTCTAATAATTTAATAATAAAATTCAAGAAAGGATCTCAGAAGGATCACTAAGAATATCAGAGTGCGGAAAACATGATACCAAATAAAAAGGCAACTGTAGAGTATAGCGGAAATATACTCCACAGACATATGCGGAAGGTAGATCGAATTCTAAAGTTAAGCTCTAAGCTAATACAAGTAAAGTAAAAGTCTAAAAGAATGTAAAGAAAACTAATCCACATCTTTAGTCGACTCTTCTTCTTCTTCAGTCTTCATCTTCTTCACCTTGCGCTTCCTTATATGGACCGTCATAGTATTCCAAATCTGCAGAGAAGTCTAACAATAGATATTGTACAAAGGAGTGAGTTTCGAAAGAAACCCAAAGTAAGGCAGTTAAATCCACAATAACATAAATGGCAGGATTACAAAGCAAAGCATAATGCAATATGATATGAAACAGACAATGTATGTATGAATCTAACTCTAGGTATGTTGGTCTCTAGGCAGACATGCTTTAAGTCATAGCACCATACTTCTTTGGGAAGGTCTCATCACACAAAGCTGTTTGGTAGTGGGTCCAGCATCCCTCGGGACATTCCATGGCTGGGGTTTAGGTCACCGCTCTCTCACATCACAATTGGTCTAAGTACTGGCGCATGTCAAGGTTAAGCCTAGCCAAATGCAAGTCATCTACTTAGTCATATCAACTCAGTTCCAGATACGTCCATTCCTCGCCCCTGGCGATCCTTTCCGGTATCCATCACACTAGAGTCCTCATAGTCCCTGACTACCAATGAATGGCCTCCACAATGTGATTCCTGTCCTCTCACGAGTTGGTTACCGGTCTTGAGCGCCCATGAATCCCCATTACTACCACGGGTCGTTCAGTCTCAATACCCTTCCGACTAGGGTCTGATATAACGGGGACATCCTAGCCAAACACTGCTAGACAGTCCTAGGTATGAAATCAATAATTCGGGAAAGCGTCGATGGGCATCTTCGGAGAACATCCCATACTATTCCCTCCGATGTCCAAGGACAGAAATGTCAAAAGGACACCTCTCAATCCCAAACCATACCTAATCAATCACAATCACCAGTCAATCATATCATACACAATTCTAATAATTCCTCATATAGAAAGTATATAATAACATGATCCATCTCATATACAATTGACAATAAAAGACATTTATAAACTAAAGAATACAAGTAAGTAATGCTACTATAATTGAAGTAAGTGCATCAGTAGTATATTCATAACAGAATCTAATTATGGTAACATATCCGAAAGATTCTAATATGGAAACCAAGATCACACAATCTATGTAATTATAGAAGTAACCATCCTTACCTTATATAACTTGAAGGGAATCCCAAGAATCAAGGAGAATCTTTCTAAACTGGGCAAGAAGATCCTAAACAAGTATACATACCTTATTAGGAAAGAACTCCAGAAGGTAGGAATCAAATCAACCAAAAATAAACCAAAACAGAGGCTACTAACTTGATTGGTCGATTGATTGGTTGATTGGTCCAATCGACCAATCAGTTGACCAACAGTGACAGTGACATACAGTAAGGGTGTTTCTTATCAGAAAAATGGATATTTGTGATCTGAAACACCACTAAACAAGAAGGGGATTACTAGGACAGTGTATTGGTCTAAAGAGAAATTCAAAACCCTAACAACATCAAGTCCTAAAGTCACAGAATAGGAAATAAAACTTACCATAAATAGGTCAGTCAGGGTTCTTGGAGAAATCATGGCAAATTCATGGAGGGGAAACTAAAGAATGATAGATTACTAATCTAATAGAGAAATCATGGAAAACATGTTCAGAACTTCTAGAAAAACAAATCTAAGATTGAAGAACTTTGAATAAAAAATGAGAAAGAAGATAAAGACATGGTTTCCTTCAAAAGCAAGTGATGATCTTGATTAAAATCATCCATCAAGCCTTAAATCCTTAGGATAAACAGAGAAAAGAGTGGAGTGATGGTTGCAACAGGAATGCAACATCAACCCCACTATTTCTCAGTTGGAAAGAAAAGAAAAACTAGAGAAAACAAAAAATGGAGAAGAGAGGAGGATGATCACATACCTTGTGATGCAAAAGCAAGAGGAATGATGAAGATTCAACAAGAAAACCACCAAAGGTGTAAAGGAGATGACTTGGGGAGAGCTTTGGTTCGTTCCAGAGGCTTAGGAGGCAGAGGAGGCAAAAAGAACTCGAGCATGCACTTAAATAGAGCAGCCAAGACCTAATTCAGAAAAATAGATCTCATTGGTCGATTGATTGGTCTACTGGCCCCAATCGACCAATGGAGACAGCAAGGCCAGAACGCATTGTTTTGGTCATAACTTCTTCGTTTGAAGTCCGATTGATCCGAAATTTGAAAGGGAACCTCACACGAACATACCAAGACTATCTAGCATGAATTGGACATCATCCGTGGTCAAAAATCAGTACTTTATAATTTGGGAACATGAGTTTCTAAATTGGGAACAACATGGTTTTCATAGCAAACTCACCATGGATTCAAGGGAAGAATTAGAGAGAGCAAGGCTTCACTCTAATGGAATATCAAAAACATATCAGAGGCAAGAATAACTAAATAGAAAATCAAAAGAATACTAATCCTAGAATGAGAGGAATCAAAAATAGAAACTTACTAAAATACTTATATCGATGATCAACATAGAAGGCTATAATGGCTAGAAAGAAAGGGAAATTGATTCAAAGAGATGAAATTCATTAGAACAGTAGTAAAGGCTAAGATCAAACATGTTAAACATTAATTAGAAAAGAAGCTACAGTAGAATGGTCATGCTGTCCAAAACTCAATCAAAATAAATGAAGAATTGAGGAGATTCACCATGTGGTTTAAAGAATGCATAGAGTGATTGGGGGTTCACTCTAAGACATAAGGAGATTAGAGAATAGGTAGTTACAGTAGTGTAACACCTTCTCCACAATCAAAACATCAAGATAGAACAGTAAAAAGAAGAAAAGAGAGAAGAAGGATATAAAACACTGAAATCAAGGTCTAACTTCAAGGTGTAACATTAAACTAACCTTTCTTCATCCAAAGCAAATAGGGTGTCCTAGCTAGATTTGGGCTGGATTTCACACTATGATTGTGACATCCAGTATCACCCAGGTAAAGCAAATGTAGTTGCGGATGCTCTTAGTAGGAAAAGTCAAAGGAAGGAATTGGACTTGAATGCTTTGAGTCGACTTTTGTTGTCGTCAATGGAAAGGTTTGGTTTGGAAGTGGTCCCTGAGGGTTCGGATTGTGTTCTTTATGCCATGATGGCAAGATCCACCCTTAGAGATAGAATTGTTGCTTTGTAGAATTCTGATCAAGAGTTGAAAGAGAAGATTGAGAAGATTGCCTTGAATTCCGAAATGGACCCTGCTTTTAGTACGTCTATAGATGGTACTTTATTGTTTAGAGGTAGACTTTGTGTGCCAGCTGTTGGAGAAATCAAGAAGGAAATATTGAAAGAAGCACACCAGTCAATCTTTAGAGTACACCCTGGAAGTACCAAGATGTACAAGGACTTAAGGGAACATTTTTGGTGGAATGGCTTGAAAGTTGATGTTGAAGATTTTGTTGCCAAGTGTGAGACTTGTCAACGTGTGAAAGCCGTTTGTCAACCGCCATCTGGATTGCTTCAGCCCCTTCCTATTCCTAGTTAGAAGTGGGAAGATATCTCCATGGACTTCGTGACTAGCTTGCCTCAGACAAGTAAGGGAAATGACACTGTGTGGGTGATTGTTGATAGGTTGATCAAATTAGCCCATTTTATCCCTATGAAGATCACTTACACTTTGGATAAACTAGCTAGGCTTTATGCAGACAATGTGGTTCGTCTGCACGGAGTGCTTGTGAGTATTGTTTCTGATCGAGATCATAGGTTCACCTCAAGGTTTTGGAATGGTTTGCAGAAAGCCTTGGGAACCCAATTGAATCTGAGTATTGCTCATCATCCACAGTCTGATGGACAATCTGAGCGGACAATTCAAATATTAGAAGATATGCTTAGATCTTGGGTGGTGGATATGGGTGGAAATTGGGATGAACACTTAGCTTTGGTCGAGTTTGCCTATAACAACAGTTATCAAGCAACAATAGGCATGGATCCATTTAAAGCTTTGTATGGTAACACTTGTAGGATGCCCTTGTATTGGACTGAGACAGGTGAAAGAAAAGTCTTGGGTCCAGAAATGATTGAAGCTACAAGTGCTATGGTTGACATGATTAGAGAAAGGATCAAGTCTGCCCAGTCTAGACAGAAATCTTATGCCGACAAGAGAAGAACCGATTTAGAATTTCCAATCAGGGATAAAGTTTTCCTCAAAGTATCACCTATGAAAGGGGTGACGAGATTCAATGTGAAAGGAAAGCTTAGCCCTCGCTTCATTGGACCTTATGAGATTTTGGAGAAGGTTGGACCTGTAGCATACCGCTTGGCCTTGCCCCCATCTCTTGCTAGAGTTCACAATGTGTTTCATGTTTCAATGCTTCAAAAGTACATAGAGAACCCGGAACAGATACTACAGCAAGAACCTGAAGGACTTAGTGCCTATCTTTCTTATGATGAAGGACCAACCAAGATCCTAGACAGAAAGGACAAGCAGTTGGGAAATCGCACCATCCCTTTGGTGAAGATTCGATGGAAGAACCATACCCCGGAAGAAGCTTCATGGGAGAAAGAAGAAGACATGAAGGAGAAGTTTCCTCATCTTTTTGGAAGCACAGGTACGCTTTCAATTTCGAGGACGAAATTTCTTTTAAGGGGGGGAGAATGTAAAATCCAGCCCTATCCTAACCCTGACCCTGACCAGGATCCATTGTTGTTTATAGGTCCAAATGTGAAACCCAGCCCTAACCTTGACCCGGAAACCCTGTTATTGTAGGTCCGACAACCCGAAGTAAAGCAAGAAGTCAGTTATGGGCCATCCCAGTGGAAGACTTGGTGGCTGGCTTAGAATCCATGAGTGTTGATGTCAGTGTTCCATTTATGGAAACTGCACCCTGATGAAGATGGAATTAGTTGATGGACTTGGAGTGCTCTCTGTCATGGTTTGAAGGCATTTCTACCTACTAGGTAAGTCACTTAATGTGTGTGCAAAACCCCTTTATGTTTGGATTTGATTTGAGCCTTCATTTCCCTGTTTTGGACTTGCTATCCTGATTGGTCGACTCATTGGTCGACTGGGCCAGTCGACCAATCTAATCGACCAATGAGATCTAATTTTTCTAATTAGGTCTTTGCTTGCTCTATTTAAGTCCAATCTCGAGTCTACTTAGTATTTTCTGCCTCCAAACTCTTTGGAACGTAGCAGAGCCCTCTGCAAGTCATCTCCCTTGCATCCTTGGTGATCATCTTGACGGATCTTCGTCAAAACTCGTGCTTTTACACAAAAAGGTATGTGATCATCCTCTTCTATGTTTCATCTTTGATTCTTCATTATTATTCTTTCCTTTTCTAATTGAGGACAGTAGTAGTGATGTTGTATCTCTATTGCAACCATCACTATACTCTTTTCCCTCTCTTTTCCTAAGGATCTAAAGCTTGGTGGATGATCTTCATCAAGATCATCACTCGCTTTTGAAGGAAAGCTTGTATTCATTCTCTTTCCTTATTTAGATTGATGTTCTTCAGTCTTAGATCTAATTTTCTTGAAGATCTAAGCATGTTTTTCATGATTCCTTTATCACAAACAGTGATCCATCATCTTATTGTTCTTGTCCATGATTTTTACTATGAATTCTTTAAGAACCATGATTGATCTAATTATGGTAACTTTTTGTTTCCTAATTTGTAACTTGAAGACTTGATTTGATTAGTGTTTTGGAGTCCTCTATATACTAGTATACTGCCATTGTAGTTTTCCCCTTGTTTAGTACCCTTTTGAACCACCAAATTCGGTTTCATATTCTAAAACTCTGATTTTTTAAGGCCACTGTCTCTGTTAGTCGACTCATTGGTCGACTGAGGCAGTAGACCAATCCAATCGACCAATGAGTACAGAACCTCATATTTGGTCTGTTTTGGATGTTTTGATACTTTCCTTCTAGGTATTTTTCCTAATATGTTATATATACTTGTTTAGGACTTTCTTCCCAAGTTTAGTCAAGGTCTTACTTGATTTCCCAAGATCCTTTGCGAGTTATATAAGGTAAGAATGGTTATTTTCTTAACTACATAGATTGCATGTTCTAGTTTCTATATTTGAATATCATTGATTTGTTTCCTTAATTAGATTCTTACATTGATATACTATTGATGCAAAACTTTGAATTACAGTAGCATTACTTAATCATATCAATTAATTCATGTATGATTTACTTATCAATTATATGTAAGTTGTATGTTATTATTGATTTCTTTCCATATAAGAAGTTACCATATATGTGATGTTATGGAATTATGTTTGTGAATGATTAAGTATGGTTTGGAAAGGGGAGGTGTCCTTTTGACATTTCTGTCCTTAGACAACTACGGGAATATTATGGGATGTTTCCGGAGATGCCCTTTGGACACCTTCCTAAACTGTTGGATGACATATTTAGGGCTGTCTAGTAGTGTTTGGCTAGGATGTCCCGTTATGTCAGACCCTAATCGGAGGGGTATTGAGACCGAACAACCCATGGTAGCAATGGGGATTCGTGGACGCTCAAGACCGGTAACCAACCCGTGAGAGGACAGGAATCACATTGTGGGGACCATTTATCTATAGGGTTGCATATGGATAGACTTGGGCTCACGGGCGCTCAAGACCGGTAACCAACCCGTGAGGGGACGTGAGAGCTTCCCGTTTACCATATGTGGATGACCTATAGGGTTGATGAGTCCATAGTCAGGGACTATGAGGACTCTAGTGTGAAGGATGCCGGAAAGGATCGCCAGGGGCGAGGAATGGACGTATCTGGATCTGACTTGATGTAATTGAGTAAGAGACTTGCATTTGGCTAGGCTTTGACCCTAACATGCGCCGGTACTTAGACCAATGGTGATGTGAGAGAGTGGTGACTTAACCCCCAGCCATGGAATGTCCCGAGGGATGAAGGACCCATTACCAACTGATAGTGAGTGATTGAGACCTTCCTAAAGAAGTATGGTGCTATGACTTAAAGCATGTCTGCCAATAGAGACCAGCGTACCTAGAGTTAGAATCATATTGCATCATGTGTTTCATATCATATAGCATTTTACTCTGCTTTGAAATCCTGCCATTTATGTTGTTATGGATTAACTGCCTTACTGCCTTACTGGGTTTCTTTGAAACTCATTCCTTTTGTACAATGTATTGTTAGATTTCTCTACAGGTTCTAAGTATCATGACTGCTCGTATGAAGAAGCGCAAGGAGAAGAGGCATATCTCTAGGAAGGTGATTGCGGTTATGACAATTACATTGAAGATTCCGCGGGTGGTTATACTGTGTACGATGCTTAGTCCGACCATAGAGTGGAAGCGCCCTTACGCCATTTTTGAGATTTATACTTATAGAGATGTTGTCTATAAGATTGAGAACAATTTAGTTACTTATTGTACCTGCTATTGGAATTAGTTTTCATTCCTTTTCCTTTTCTTTTAGTACTACTTTTCCCCTGGTTGTAGAGTGGGATTCCGCCTCACTTTACTTATTGATCTAGACATTTTGATTGTCTTTCGTACTCTGATTACATATGATTTATTCTTTCCTTATTTGGATCTTTTGTTTATCTTTTGCACATTGATTATTTATGTTCATGATTATGTTATTGTCTATGTGGGACGTTGATTACCTCGATACTCGATCTTCGGGGCTGTGGATCACACACTCGGGTATGCCAGGTAGGGTACCGGCTGGGCGGATGTGACACCAAAGACCCGAAGCGGTGGTAGAAGAGACTTGTGGACCCTTTTGATTGATAATTTTGAGTCGGAGTCCGAACCCATGGACATTGACGATGATATTCTTTACTTGAGTACATTGTCTGTGTTTAGTGAGAATCTGCGCATCAAAGAAGAGTGAATTAGTTGAATTACCTAATGGACTCCCGTGCACGATCTGAAGGTATTTCCCGAAACTAGACTTCTTAATTGAATTGTAGAAGAAAACCCCACTCAATTTGACCCTGTATAACCCTCCAAATCCCTGTCTGAAGTTGTTGAACTAATTCTGGATTTTCTGTTAAAACCTGTTTTGGTCGATCCTCTTTGGTCGATACCATCGACCAAGACCATTAACCAAAGTTTCCCAGACTCGAAGTTAATGATTCTTTGGAATATTCCCTATTCTATTTATACTAGCCTCGTGTTTTGAGCCCTATTCTAATCATTATCACTCCTGAGAACGTGGGGAGAGCTTCCCAAAGCACCTCCTAAGCATTTGTGAGGAAGATTCCACCCAATTGTCAATCATTGTTCCTTGCCTCCATCAACAACTACAAGGTATGATTCATCACTCTCACTCTCTATTATATTCTTTTCTACTCTTTTCTACTCCTTCTAGTGCTGTTGAAGCCTTGGAGATGGTGCTGCAACCTTGCAACCATCACTCCAAGTGTTCACTCTTGCTTAAACTATGATTCTCTCCCTTGTCCATTGATGCCATGCTCTCATTTCAAGCCTTGCATATGCATTCCTTGATTTTCTTCTTAACTTCATGCTTTATTATCATGAACTGAGGTATTTAGGGTGCTATGACTATATTTAAGGCTAGCATATGATCCTAATTCAGTTCCCCTAGCTAATGCATGCCTTTCCAATGCAAATGCAATCGATTTCAATCCATGGTATGATTCTTGTCTATTGAACTTAGTAGCTCAATTTGGAGCTTTCTATTTAGACCATTAGATTATGTTAATTCCTTGATTTGTAGTGTTCTCATACTGTTCTTAAGCATCCCTCCAAGTTCCGGATCGATCTGAGCCCCGGAAGACCAATTTCGGACCAAAATCCCATTATGCAGTCCCGAGACTATTTTGGTCGATTATCCTTGGTCGATGCCATCGACCAAAAGCATAGACCAAACTTGTTGTTGACAGCAACTTCAACCAGTTTTGACCCGTTCAATATCCGATCTTCCCAATTTCTTCTCTAATCTCTTATTTGTGTTTGTTTAGGGTCTTAACACTACTCTTGGATCATTCCTTGGTAACTCTTGATTTGTCATCAACTCAACATAAGGTAAGAATGGTTATCTCCATAAAAACATAGGCTATGTACTTATGTTTTGGTGCTTATACTTAGTGAACATAGCCTCTTAATTGCTTTTGAATATCATAGGACTGCTATACATGTTTTAGAACAGTAGTATTGTGATTTCATATACTCTTGTCATAATGATTTATTATTCTTGTTACTTGTATTTATTATGGATCATTTCGATGTTCTGATTTAACTTTTATCATGATGATGTATCAAATGTATGAGATATGATGGACTTGAGTATGTGATTGCTTAAGTATAACTTGGGATTGGGAAGTGTCCTATTGACGCTTCTGTCCTTGGGCATCGGAGGGAATAGTATGGGATGTTCTCCAAAGGTGCCTATCGACACTTTCCCGGGTTATTGGATGACATACATAGGATTGTCTAGTTGTGTGGCTAGGATTGTCCTTGTCGTGTCAAACCCGAATCGGAAGGGCATTGAGACCGAACGACCCGTGGTAGTGTATGGTTTGATGGGCGCTTAAGATCAGTAACCAACCCGAGGAAGACATAAACCATGCTACGAATACCCGAGAGGGGCCATTTATTGGTAGGGTTGCAAATAACTAGACTTGGGCTCACGGGCGCTCGAAGATCGGTGGGTCATATCCGTGAGAGGACGTGAGAGCTTCCCGTCTACTATTTGTGGATGACCAATAGGGTTGATGAGTCCGGTGGGTAATATCCATGACTCTAGTGTGAAGGATACCGGAAAGGATCGCCCGGGGCGAGGAATGGACATATCCAAATCTGACTTGATACAACTGAGTAGATGACTTGCATTGGGCTAGGCTTTACCTTGACATGCGCCAATACTTAGACCAAATGGTGATGTGAGAGAGCAGTGACCGAAACCCCAACCATGGATTTGTCCTAGAGGGATACCGAACCCACTTTCCACCGGCTTGAGTGATTGAGACCTACCCAAAGAAGTATGGTGCTATGGCTTAAAGCATGTCTACCATAGAGACTAGCATTTAGAGTTAGAATCATATTTGCATCATATGTTTCAAATCATATTTCATCATGTTATGATTTGTATTTATATGGTTATGAATTATGGAATAACTGCCTTGCTGAGTTCTTTTGAACTCATCCCTTTTGTGCAAATGTTGTTAGATTTTCCTACAGGTGTTGAAGACCCCGATGGCACACTCTACAAGACGGACTTTGATCCCTCATACTACCCTCCGGGTGGTAGCTACGATGAGGATCAAAGTTTTGGTGCTGAAGAGGATTACTTTACGTACCAGGGTTAGCCCCACTATGGTGAGAGAGCGGCCGTGTTGGGCTTTCTTCGTCCACACTTCTGAAGAGATAATTATTAAGATAGAAGAAACCCTTGTTTAGTGCCCCATTTCCCTAGATTTTTGTTAAACATTTGGGATATGTAATTAACTTTCTTTGAGTTACTCTTTAGATATGGGATTGTAACTTAACTTGATTTTCTACTTTTCCGTTGCCTTTGAGAGAGTGACTTTCGCTCATTTTCTCATTCTTATGATTATACTTATACACTTGGTATCATTTATTTCCGCACTCTGATTATCTGTTCTTATCTTATTCATGATATATGTTATTTATTGCTTTTACCTTGATTATCATTGTTCATGATTGTGTTATCGCGTATGTGGGAGGCATGGTCCCTCGATGCTTGATCGTTGGACTGTGGATCACATTCCCGGGTATGCCAAATAGGGTACCGGCTGGGTGGATGTGACAATATTGGTATCATTCTTTCCACACTCTGATTATATTGTTATTCTCTTCATCTTATCTTGATCTCTTTGTTTATATAATGCTACCGTGATTATGTCTTGTTCATGATAATGTTATTGTAAATGTGGGAGGTTGGTTTTCTCGATATTTGATCTTCGAGGCTCTGGATCACACACTCGGGTATGCCAGGTAGGGTACCGGCTGGGTGAATGTGACAAGTTTAGTTTTGATTATTTCTTTTCTATTCCTTTTATTTTTGGAATCGGTTGTAATCCTTCTTTTTAGTTTCGATCTACATTTCCGTTGTTTCTGTGGAGTGATTTTCTGCTACACTCTACTTTTGATTATTCTATTGGTATCATTTTTCTGCACTCTAATTATGTTATTTATTCTTTTGGAATCTTATCTTGATCTTTCATTTAATGTAATTTAACATTGATTTAGTCTTGTTCTTGATTATATTATTGTAAATGTGGGAGGTTGATTTCCTCAATACTGATCTTTGGGGCTGTGGATCACACACTCGGGTATGCCAGATAGGGTACTGGTTGGGTGGATGTGACAACAAATCGATAGCAAGGTGAGGACGTTCACTTGCACATAACCATCATTACATTCTTGATTGCTATGAAGCTTGATTATATGGTTACATATGTTGTTTTAGGGTTCAAGAATGATTACTATGACTCAAAAAAATTTAGAATATAGATGATTAACGATGTTATTGATATGTGATCAACAAGTGATTGTATGGACTGAGAATGACTTGTAACTTGAGAATGTGATTGAATCCATCTTGTAATGTTAATGTAGGTTGTGATTGTGAATTGGGGAATACCATTCGGGTGTTCTTGTCTTGGGACATTAGTGGAGGTGGTATGGGACACAGTCCTATGATACCCCTTGGCACTTCTCACGATCACTGGATGTCACAACTAGGAAGTCTAGTTGAGTTTGGTTAGAAACCCCGTCATATCATACCCGATCGGCGTGGGTATTGATGCCAAGTGACCTGTGGTAGTAGTGTGGGATGGTGGGCGTTCAAGACCGGTAACCAACCCTTGAGATGACACAACAATATTGTGGGGGGCCATTCATTGGTAGGGTTGCATATAATAGACTTGGGCTCATGGGCGCTCAAGACTGGTAGCCAACCTGTGAGAGGACATGAGAGCTTCCCATCCATTATATGTGGAAGACCAATAGGGTTACGAGAGAGCGTAGTTCGAGCTGGTTAGTGCCATAGGATACATTGACTCTAGTAGGGGAGGATACCGAACCAAGATTGTGAGATGCACAAGGGGAAGTATCTGAACTTAGGTTGATGTGATTGAGTAGTTGACTTGCATTAGGCTAGGTATAACCCTGACACATGCCAGTACTCATACCAATGGTGGTGAGAGAGTGGTGACCTAAACCCCAGCTATGGTGATAGTCTAAGAGGGATGCCTTAACCCCTTACCTGGGATCTCAAGATTGGTAACCAACCAATGAGAGATCAGAGTGACGAAACCTTCCCGGAGTTGGCTGGTGTTCTATATTAATGTGTCTCTACCATTAAAGACTAGCATCTGTTAGAGTATGGTTGCATATGTGAAATCCCCCGGATTTCTACCCCTTTAAACCGTGGTTTCAAGACCGAGATCCCGGGCCTTGATTCAGCGACAATCGTGGACCACTCAAGTCAAGCCCAAAGGATTGGAAATGGAACCAATGTTGGTGGATGACCCTTGTAATGACTCAAAAACTCTCCTAGAGTTTAAGTGAAGAGAGAATATTAATCCCGATGGTGTAAAAAGGGTGATCTTGAAATGTCCATAGGTCAATGATGGAGAATCCGATTGACACAAATAAGGTATCAAATCGAATATCGTCGAAAGGCCTTTCCAACGAGCTAAAAATCATCAAAATTGGAGTTCATTTGAGGTTCCAACCATGGACCAGAAGTTTGGGCCGTTTGAGTGAACCAACCCCCATCCCATTTTCTGTTTAGGGGCAAAATTGGAAATTCTGATTTTAAGCCCTATTTATGTTTTATCTCATCCGTAAATGCATTTTTAGAGGCTAGAAAGAGGCGGAGGCTTTGGGAAGAGGAGAAAGGAAGGAGAAGAGTATTTCTCATCCAATCAAAGGTGCTCTGCAACTAGAATCATTGCGGAAATACTATGAAAGGTTAGTTTTCTTTAACCCTTCTCTTTAATCTTAGTTGGTGAGAGTTTATCTTCTCTTCTTTGGTGGAGATATTGAAAGGGAAGGTTGTTAGGTATCTTAGATGCTTTCCCTTCTTGTATTAATGTCACATCCTAGTTTATGGGAGTAATTTCTCTTCTTTTCTTTTAAGGGATCTATAAAAGGGAATAATGATAGGTACCCTAGATGCTTATCTTTTCTTATATTAATGTTTCTTTGAGTATGGGAGTAATGGTAAGATCCCATGCTAAGGTTTACGCATTTTGACTCTCTAGGTCAACCATGGGTGATTTATAAGAGCCCAATTTGGGTCTTGTTGAGATGGGTCAAATTTAATCCAATTGAAGGTACCCGTAGGATTCTTTTGGTGCCAATTAATTTTCTCCCAAAGTTTTGCTTCATTATAGACTTCGAATTAGTGACGAATTAAAAACCATTCACTAGTGAGGTTGAGAACTACCCTTTTTAACCTAGTTTTTCAGATTTGGGTTTTCGTGGGAAGATTTTAGGATATCCTTTGAAACCCAAATTGTCTCTTGATGCATCCAAAATCTGCTCAGCCCTTAGATCTCCTCGTGATGACCTGCAAAACGAAAGCGTCAGATGTGGCCCGACCACGGGGGTCGGGAGTCCACCTCCGAAGGCTAAGTCAGTTGATGAACTTAATCACAAACGGCTCTGCTAGAAGCACAGAGCTAAGAAATGAAGAATTGGGAAAGGTGATCTAGATCGTAAGCCTCTGATAGTTTACGTCTATCAGTATGTATCTGAATCTGAGTCTGAGTCTCAGATTGTGTGTCCTCTTCACCTCGTATGGTAGTGAGGTTTATATAGAGTGTACCTTCGAATCTCCTTCGTTGGATGCACCTGAGCCTTCTTCGGGTAGTCGTTGGATCTTAACAGTTAGATCCGTTGAGCAATAGACTTCTACTAGTTTGGACTATTAGAGGACTCCTGAGATAACCTTTAGGTTATGCGATGATTATCCCTTCGATAATGATTAGCCGCAGCCGTCAATTCGAGTCTGCCATCATTAGGGTACTTAACCTAATACATAAGTTGAATTAGGGCATGCTTGTAGCTGAATAAGTTTTCTTCCTCAGCAAGCCATCTTCTGGATCCAGTTTGCTCGGGAGCGAGTCGATTCCCTCTCTCTCGACCGGGGTTGAGGGTCGAACCAGGTATGAACCCAGTCCGATCATATTTCCTCCATATCACGAGCCCCCCAGACCAAGCGTTCGGTCGATCCCGAGGGCTTGGTTTTTAACTGGGTTCTTCGTCAGGCAATAGTCTCTGCGTGTTCCATTAAATGTCATATCACATTTAATGCGGTGGTCAATTTTCCTCGAGCGTTGTGAGGGTAAGGCCACGTGTCTCCTTGCAGTCGATCTGTCGTGGCTCACGTAACCCAAGCGATGGTTTCCGAACGCCTGTTTCGGATTCGTGAGTTCAAACTTTCAAAACGTCTTCTAATCTTGATCGTCGATTTTGAATCAATCTCGATCGTTCAGATTCCCGAACACTCGTGCGGGTGTTTTAAAAGCGGTTCGTTGTCTTCGTAGGTTTCATTCTTCCTGTCCGGAATTTGAACCTTTGTTGTCTGCTTCACGCCTTCCTGCTCTCAAGCTTTTGCCTCACTGAATCAGTAAGTTTACTGGTCTTTTTCTTTTTGTAGTTTACTGAAACAAGTAATGGCGAATAATAGGGCTTCTCTGGTACCCAGTGTTAGTAATAGTAGTGGTAATGAACAGTCGGATAGTGATAACAAAACCCTAACTGTCCTCTGGCGCGAGTTTGCTGAAGTTTCTCAAAAAGGTTTAGAGAGAAAAACCGAAACTCCTTCTGTCCTTCTCGAGTCTGGATCTTCCAAGACTGCCGAGTCTTCTAGGCAGCCTCAAACTTCCAGGTCCGATGGCGGACCTGGCTCTGTTCCCTCCATTTACAAGGAGGAAACCCTTCTTTCAGCCATCCAAGATTTTGATTTTCCTTCCTCTTATCAGGTTAGGGCTCCCCACCCTGATGAGAGGGTTGATTCAACCCTTTCGGGTGAATTTTCTCTGTACATAGATGCACTGGAAAGCGGGGTTCGCTTTCCCTTTTTTAATCATTTGTTCTCCGCAGTTCTGAATCATTGGGACATTTGTCCCGGGATGCTCCTTCCCAATAGCTGGAGTCTCATCGTCGGCTTCTTGGGTTTGTGTTTTGAACTTGGCATTACGCCATCTCTTTCTCTCTTTGTGCATTTTCATGTTCTTTCTATCTCCCATCCTCCCGGTTGGGTTTTTCTGTCCAAACGTAATAAGGGTGAACTTGATTGGAGGGGCAGTATCCTTGCCAAAGGAAGTTGCCCTTCTAACCACAAAAGATGGCGCGAACGATACTTTTTCTGTCGAGCGCCTCCATCGGATCTTAACTTCCCGACCGCCTGGAGGCGGTGTACTTCTTCTTCCGAGAATAACCGAGGCCTTCCCTTATCCAAAGAAGACAAGGCGGCCGTCAGGAAGATCAAATCCATTCCATGGTATCAAGGGATACATGGACTTGAGGTGGAGTATAACTCCATTCTTCAATACTGGGGCCTGGCTCATTGTGAGCTTCTAACCATCATCTTTTAATTTTACTGAAGTGATAGGTCTTCAATTCTGACTTTTGCTTTTCTTTGCAGTGCCTCCAAGAATGAACCCCGAGAACCTGCGAGTGAAGGCTGCTAGGGCCGTTGTGACAGCCGAGCAACGATCGCCTAGAGCCTTGACCATTGATCAAGAGGCTTCTGTTCCCTTTCCCGACCCCTCTTACAGGGGTATCAGGAATATCAGGCCCGTGGCTGATGCTTCGGGTAAAGGGAAGAAGCCAATGGTGGAGAGGTCTAATGTCTCCTCCTCCACCCGAACCAAAAGGAGGCATGATACAGTTGATGCTTCCTCCCACAAAAAATCCAAAAATTCTGCGGATTGTGAGGAGGTCTTCACCCCCGGTGGACCCCGGGTTGACCGATTGGGGTGACTCGGGACCCTGAGAAAGCTGCAGAGTGGAGCTCCCTCAGTCTTGTTCCTTCTGATCGATAGGAATTTGAAAACCTGGATGACGCTGCCCTTGTTAGTCAATCCACAAGGTACCGGTCTTCTTGCTTATTTATTTTTTCATAATTTCTTATGACTTCTTCTAATAATTTTCGCCTTCCCAGGAATGTTGTGTTGAGCTTCTATCAACACATGGAAGCATTGAGCCGAGTTGGCCGCAATAGCTCTTTGCTGCAGACCTATGAAGAGAATTTGGCCAAAGCCGATTCTGAGATAGACCGGCTAACTGCAGCTGCTGAGGAGCTGCAGAGAAAGCATGAGGAAGAAGTGATCTCCCTCAAGGAGGCCCTTGATGCTTCGAAGGCTCATGCCGGTGCTGCAGAGCGCGAGGCCAGGAAGCAAAAAGAAGTTGTCACGTTGTTCGGTGACAGGCTTGAATTTCAATGTAGGGAGAACGAAGAATATCTGAAGTGGGTGGTCCCTAGCAAGCCCTAGCATATCAAGCCAGAGCTTCGGAAGGAGTGTGTTCGGAAATACCTGAACAACGTACCGTTCTCCGAGCTGCTAGGTGCCTACAACATCCAAGCTTATCGCTTGGGGTAGAATGACGTTTGGGAGTGAATTCTTGCATCAATCCCTTCCTTCGATACTGCTCCCTTTCGTGAGGTGTGCCATAAAGAGGTCTTCAGGAAATTAGGCATGGATCTCCCAAACTCGGCTCGGGAAGAAAATGATCCTTTTTCAGCTAACCCACAATATGAGGCATATCTGGCTGACGAGCCGGCGCTTCTAGAGAAGAAGTCACAAGCCGAGTCACAAGCTGCTGCTAAAGAGGACTCTGACAATGTTATTCTTGAGGAAGGCTCTTCTCAGGATCCTGAGAAAAGTCTTCCCGACCAGGGCCCCTCGGGCAACAATGAAGAAGAGGCTTAGGGAGTTATCTTTTTTTTTTTTTTTTTTTTTGTAAAGATTGACCTCCTTGCTAATGAATATACACTTCTTTTTCATGTTGGCCTTCCCTGTCTCCTGCTGAAATCTTGTCTTGAATATCAAAATATAAATGACAAAACTTATCATTTAACTTCACATTCTTCGACGAATAATAATCTTGTAGAGATATTATGAAGATGCGTTTTGGAAAGATGCATTAATCTTCCCCACTACTTCATTTACTGCAAAGTCCACACGTTTCAGATGACGACAGTCATTTGTATAATGACCATAGTCCTTGTGGAATCGGCAATATTTTTCTCGATCCTGCTGCTCTCCAGGCTTCAAAAGAATTTTAGGCGGCCACTTCAAAATATTTTTTCTTTTGATGATATTTAGAATATCAGCCCAAGGAACATTCAATGGAGTATATTCACTTTTATCGGGAGACCTCTGGCGCCAAGTCTAAGATTTTCCAACCCGATCACGGACATTTTTCTTTGGCTTCTGCTTCTGCTTAGGAGCCTTCTTTTCTTTATTGGAGACTTTATTATCTCCTTGGCGCGCATCTAGAATCTCCATGACTTCGGCCTGCTTTTGGCATCTCTGTACCAACTCAACATAAGTTGCAGGCATATCTTGTAGTAATTACTCCAGGAGTTTCCGATTAGTGAGTCCCGTGAATAGAGCAGTTTTGGCTACTTGCTCATCCAAATTTTCTATCTCCATCGTTACTTTGTTGAATCTTTTCAGAAACTCTCTGATCGATTCGCTTTTTCCTTGTCTGACAGTAAACAAGGTTTCTTCCATTTTCTTGACCTGTATCCCACTCTGGAATCGCCCTATGAATTTGCGCGCCAATTCATCAAAGTTTACGATCCTTCCAGAGGGGAGGTTCGAAAACCACTTTTGTGCTGCTCCGGTTAAAGATGAATCAAAAACACTCCATAAAATTTCTTCAGAATTACCTGAAACTGCCATAGTCTGCTAATAATAGCCAATGTGGGCCGTTGGATCTCCGGAGCCATTGAATGTAGAAAAGGTAGGCAAACGAAAGTTATGGGGAAACTGATATCCCACAATTGGCTCGGCAAAGGGGGTCTTCCGAATGACTGAGTAAATATCCTCAGTCGTCCTTCCTTTAGCCAAATGCCCTAACTTCTGATTGATGTTGGCCAATTCCTGACCAATCTAGGTCGGGTGATCTTCAGCGATATGATCACGACCTCGATTAACACGATCATCACGTGCTATTCGATCATCACGAACAGCCCATCCTTCCCGAACATTCCGCTCGTCGCGAACTGCTCGATCATCGGGACCGGTTCTTCTGACAGTTGGTGAGTGAGTTCTCACCCCTGTGTCCAACCTTGTATTTGAATCGGTTGTACTTTCCTGCGGTCTGTCGAACCGATCGTCCCGCCTAGGTTGATCGTCAATTCTCCTAGGTCCTCGGTCACCTTCACGAAAGTTCTGACCAATATTCCGGTCTTCAGCCAATCTTTGATCACGCGATTGATCACGTGGTAACACGCGCCTCCCTGGATCACGATGGTCAGGTTCTTGTGGTAACACCACTCGTCTAGTGAGCACGCGGAGTGCTTGGCTCACCTCCAAGAGTTGAATCTTTACTTGATTCAATTGATCTTGGAATGTATCAGGAGGATTACGTCCTCCCTGACCACCATCTACTTCGATAGGATTTTGGCTTCCCTGGGGAACATCTGGATTATTCACTCCAGGGATCTGAACACCGGAATCGCGCTGTGCAGCAGCTGCTGCTGATCTAGTCACCATGGCTTTACAAGTCGTTTCCCACAGACGGCGCCAAATGATGCGTCTAAAATCTGCTCAGCCCTTAGATCTCCTCGTGATGACCTGCAAAACGAAAGCGTCAGATGTGGCCCGACCGCGGGGGTCGAGAGTCCACCTCCAAAGGCTAAGTCAGTTGATGAACTTAATCACAAACGGCTCTGCTAGAAGCACAGAGCTAAGGAATGAAGAATTGGGAAAGGTGATCTAGATCGTAAGCCTCTGATAGTTTACGTTTATCAGTATGTATCTGAATCTGAGTCTGAGTCTCAGATTGTGTGTCCTCTTCACCTCGTATGGCAGTGAGGTTTATATAGAGTGTACCTTCGAATCTCCTTCATTGGATGCGCCTAAGCCTTCTTCGGGTAGTCGTTGGATCTTAACAGTTAGATCCGTTGAGCAATAGACTTCTACTAGTTTGGACTAGTAGAGGACTCCTGAGATAACCTTTAGGTTATGCAATGATTATCCCTTCGAGAATGATTAGCCAGAACCGTCAATTCGAAATCGCCATCATTAGGGTAATTAACCTAATCCATAAGTTGAATTAGGCGTGCTTGTAGCTGAATAATTTTTCTTCCTCAAGCAAGCCATCTTCTGGATCTGGTTCGCTCGGAAGCGAGTCGATTCCCTCTGTCTCGACCGGGGTCGAGGGTCGAACCAGGTATGAACCCGGTCCGATCATATTTCCTCCATATCAGCTCTAATTTGTGATAATTATTTCTTTTTCATAAATAGGTTAATATATCTTTAATCACTAATTTGTGGGAGTGGATTCTTGGATTTGGAGGAAGAACAAAGTAAAAGGTAAAGAATATACTTAACTTTATATTACATGTGTAATGATGTTAGTTACTTTTCATTATTGATATCTTGTATTGCTTTAGTATTATCTTGTGGTTATTTTATGTCTTTTGTTAAATATGAATTGCTATAATTTATGTTTATTATTACTTCTGATGTCGCTCCTTGCTTTGAAATGTATTATTGTTGTTATGAAATGGAATGTGATTGTATGAGAGGAGAAATATTATTATTTCCTCTACCTTGTATTTTCTACTAGGGTTGTGGGTTCACCCATTGCCCTAGTGACGTTATATGATTACTTATATTGTGGTCGGGAATGGGGAATGCCCTTTTGGCATTTCTACCATAGGATACCAAAGGAGGCAGTATGGGACGCATTCCTATGGTGTCCTTGGCTCTTTCCCGATTCTTGATTTACATATTTAGGGCATGTCTAGAAGTGTTTGGCTACACTACCTCATGAGTACTACTACCCTTTCGGCAGGGGTATTGAAGCCGGTTAACCCGTGATGTTAGTGGCTGGGTCTTGTGTGTCAAACAGGCCCACTATCATCATAGAGAGGTAGGGTTGCATATAATAGATAAGGGCTCATGGGCGCTCAAGACTGGTGAAATGACTTGTGAGAGGACATGGAGATCATCCTGTGTATGATATGTGGATGACCACTGGGTTAAGGAATGTGATCCAACAGATGCCTCCCATTGAGGATTCCATTTATAGGTGGTAAGGTATTGAACCAATAGAGCATTAGGCGTGAGGGGAAGTATCCGGACCATATGTAGTATGAGACCGTATGACTTTGCATTGGGCCTAGGATTATCCTTGACCGTATCTTATACCAATGGTGATGTGAGAGAGTGGTGACCTAATCCCCAACCATGGCTTGGTAGGACTTTACCCAACAACCGCAGAGAACCCAACAGACGTGATTGAGTGCCGTGAGGGAAGAGTGATGAGACCACCCAAAGAAGACTGGTGTATGACTTAATGCGTGTCTACCATAGAGACTTCATGATAGAGTTAGAAGCATAATCATTCATATATCATATCATTGTCATTAATTACATTATCGATATTCATGTTGTATGTGTGGTGTGGAATCTTGTGAATGAATGAATGATATGATGTTGAGTTGACCTCACTGAGTTCTATTGAACTCATTCCTTTAATATGTATTTTTCTATTAGAATATACTGCAGGTTATGAGGACTCTTTCCAAATGGAGGATTCGTTGACGACACATCTTCTTGAATTAGTGACCGAAGAAGAAGTGGACGCACTTGGAGCTTAATGTCAATGTGGATTCCATTAGAGAACTAGTTTAGTTTATTTTTCCGCTACGAATAAAACTACTCTCTTTTATTTTCAAAACTCTAATGTTATACTTTTATTTTGAAGTAATGGATGATTGTAACAATTATTTCAGTTTGATAACTTTATATGAGAAACTTGATTTATTCTTATCCATTTAATTATGCTATATCATGTTTTGTATGGATTTGTCACTAAACCTAGATCTTGCGGTGTATCACTCCCACGGGCATTCGGGTTTGACCGGATCCGGCTGGGTGGGGTGTGACAGCATACTTGCATTTTGTCTCATATCATATTGTATCATGTAATGTATGGATTTGGATTGTGATATTGATTATTTGTTTGTGAACTACTCGCTGAGTTCTTTTGAGCCACCCTTCAGGGACAATGTGTTTTAGATGATTATGCATATGTAGAAGAGATCCCAAGCTCCAGTTTGGAGACACTTCCCTTATACTATACAACTGATGACATAATGGGAGCTGACTGTAGCTCGTGGTACGTCTCATTTGCCGGTAGGATTATGAGCTAGAGATTGATCTTAAGTTGCAAATGTACAAGCAATTGGAGAAGAAAGCGAAACACTAGAACACTTAGGATAATTTTACGTTTCTTTATTCTTTTTAGTTGTATACTTTAAATTTGACATCATTTTCGCACTCTGAATTTGTTTTGAGATCTTTCTGAGATCCTCCTTAACATTTGTTTTATTAATATTAATTCATGGATTTATTCTTGCTCGGGGGGAAGGTGTGGTAGGGACTGATGTTTAAACCTATGAGTCCCCACCCCCAAGAGAGAGAGAGAGAGAGAGAGAGAGAGAGAGAGAGAGAGAGAGAGAGAGAGAAATGTAGATAGAATAGTCTTTTTGTGGAAGGAAATTATGAAAACATAATAGATGTTAAGTCAATTACTTAACCTCATTACAGGGGCGGAACCAGGATTCAATAGTGGGGGGGGGCAATAATAAAAGTTCAGGTTGGAGAAGCACCAATGTTTTTTCGTCATACATATTGTGTGAGCCTTTATAAGACCCATTAGGGTCCCACCTATGAATTATTTTATTATATTAAGAAATACGCCTACATATATTTTGTGGGGCCACATATATTTGACAAAAATAGGTAAACTATTAATAATGATATTTTTTTCAACAAGATATAGGTAAATTAAAGCATGAGTTAAAAAAAATAAACGTAACTTTGACCCTAAAAAATTTGCAAACAAAAAAAAAAAATTAGGTAAGAGATGCAAACCAATGGTAGTTAGTTACCTTACAATTATAGACATTTTATTAACAATATAAAATCAAATAATAAAAATTACAAAAGAAATAAAAAAAACAAAAAATATAAAATCAATAAAAAATAACGTAAAAAATAAGTAAAAGAGAAAAAATAAATAAAATGAAAAAGAGAAAGAAAACCTAATTGTGCATAAGATTTTTTCCCAAATTTTCCTTAATCCGCACTATAGAATAAATAAAAAGAAAAAAACCGAAGATAATAAATAGGAAGAAAAGAGGAGATATGAGAGAATAAATAGGAATTGAGAAGTTAATTTCCATTAGAAATGACATTTTGAATATTTAATAATATATTTTTTTCAAAAATTTCCCTTAACCCACGTTTATAGAAGGAGAATATATAGGAAGAGAAGAGAGAGGGGAATTAATAGGAATTGAGGAGTTAGTTTCCATTAGAAATGGCATTTTGAATATTTAATAATAATTTTTTTAAAAAAAATTTCCCTTAACCCACGTTTATAGAAGGAGAATATATAGGAAGAAAAGATGTGAGAGAGAAGAGAGAAGAGAGAAGATATTTAATAGGAATTGAGGAGGAGAATATATAGGAAGAAAAGATGTGAGAGAGAAGAGAGAAGAGAGAGGATATTTAATAG
>NC_142604.1:32128800-32153800 GCF_041222555.1 Hakea prostrata
TTTTACCAAAGAACAAAACAGAATTGAGAAAATGAAACTTAAAATGAGTTTGGTCAAACACCAACTTATTCTATTAGTGTTCTCAAAATACTTTAGAAACTTATTTTTTGTTTGGTGAAGAAGAACGAATTTATCAAACGCCCATTTCCAAGTTAAAGAACGGTATTTTAGCACAAAAAACACTAAAATAATCTTGCATAAGAACTAGTCTTCTTCACTGACGAAACATACAACAACTTATGAAAGAGGCTAACAACCGGCTGGGCTGATTAATTCATAAATCAAGCTTGGCTTGCTGGGGGCCCAGCCCAATTAGGTTAAATCAAGCCCGGATTTTTGGATGGGCAGTTCTGAATTGGGCTTTAAAGTCCACACAGGCTTATGAGCAGGCAATGCGCCACAAAACATGGTGGGCCTTAAAGCCCATAAAATATATCTTTTCCCTTTTACTAACACGGGTTCCAAGCCTTTGGTCCGACTATATGTACAATTCATGCCGACACTTTACCAAACAAAAGTTCATAGTGATGCCGCAATGGCACAATTGCGAAGTCTGGATCACCCTCTCTCGATTGTTCTCCTCACATTTTTCACAAAATAAGAGGTGGGGGGGTTCACCTGTAAATATTAAAACAATAAGGATGGAAATCTTAGTGAGACTCGTGAGCCACTCCTTATTTTGTGGCTCAAAAGAATTAGGGAGCACATTGTTCTTTCTTGACGAAAAATTAATCCGAACTCTCACAAGTGCATGAATTGGATCAATACCAAGGTTGAATATTCACAACTTTGATTGAATAGTGAATATAGCATTAAATATCCTCTTGTAGTGATAAAATTAATCTATAGTAAATAATAATAACATAGATAATTTTTGCAAAATTTAGGACCACCAAACTCTTTAGCATGATCTAATAAAAAAAAAGTTGAGCAATACTATGGAAGAGCTTTAATTGGTATCCTCTGGTCTCAATGCAAGAAGTAAAAATAGGTAGACTGGATGCCCGATGGCCTGCGCAGGCGGTCAGAGGATTGTAAGGAAGGAGTCTAGATTGTCACCCTGACGGCTATTGACCATGAATTATAGGGGGCCGGGGGTTAGGGTGATGAGGTTTTTTTCTTTTCTTTTTTTTTTTATTTTTTAAAAATTTTTTTATTTTTTACTTGTGGATCCCCATAATTTGTGGTTGTAAGGTTGTTAGAGATGATCCACTCATAAGGAAGTAAGCAAAATAAAAACAAAATGGATATACCATTATCACATTTTTTGGTGAATTGCCATGTATATTTATTATTGTATAGTTTTTAAATTTGTGAAATTTCCAACGCCACCCCTTGAGTTTCCTTCTAAAATTAATGCCATCTTTTGAGTTAATTAATTTATTGGCCAAACTACGGAAAGCCACAAGAAAATCACAATTAAATGCTAATATAACCAAGTTAATCTTTCAAAAAGACAAGAACATGCCGTGTGAACAAAAAACCCTTATGAGACTCATTTTCGTCTACCTCTATATTTTGCAATCACTCTATTCCATCTTTTACATGACTTTTATTTTCCCTACAAATATATATATATATATATATATATATATAAAAAATTTTTCATTTTCTTTTCTTTCTCTATCTTTCCTTAAATTATAAGGATAATATTAAAATAAATAAATAAAAATTAATTGAGTTTAAATGTTTAATTGTGTTAAAAATAAAGGATGATAAATTGAGTCTTAAAGGATAAATCAAGGAAGGCACTAAAAATTTTCCTATTTAATATATGTTTTCTGATAACCATGATGAGCTGAGGTGGGGAAGTGGCTTTTAGTCTCAATTCTTTGACCTTTAGAGACTTGAAAGGAATGTTGGTTGGTTAGGTGTAGAGGAGTTGAATTGAACTGAGTTTCTGTTTTGCCACTTCTTTGGTTTTGATGTTATTGGATCCTTTAAAGACTGAAAATTCCTGATGTGACTTTTAGGGTTTTAATTTGGAGTTCTGCAGATCTCCACTGTGTCTTCTTCTTGAGAGAGGTTTTGCTTAGGGATGAGAGAAGGACAACGGTGGTGCGGTTTCATGGCTACAAAAACGGGTCAAACGAGAATCAATGGTGTCATTTCCTTGCAATTTAAGTAAAAGTTTATGATTTTCACAAAAAATAAAAATTAAAATTAAAGCAAGTTTATTATTAACACTAATCCATATCCAAATGCACCTTTAATTCCCTCCTTCCCCCTCACTTTCACCAACCACCTTGAAATAAACTCAAAAGCGACCCCTTTCAGGCTTCTTTCCTACTATTCTTATTCGCTAATCACTGCTAGCCTTATCTTAATTATATCATAGGTTTCCTTGATTTCTTTGCAGACAAGACCACCTTTCATCTGATATTTACTGCATTAGCAACCCTAGCTAACTTCACCCAAAATTAGTGGTTTAGCTGACATTACATGCATGATCTTGTGCTAGCTATAGTGTAGTGACTGATCAAACAAATTGAGTAGATTCTTCAAATCCAGGTTTTTTACCTGGATGTTGGGTCCTCCTTTATGATTGGTTATATACTGCCATTCTTAGCTGAAAGTGTAAATTGTGGTTTTCCAGTTTAATCTAATTCATTGGATCCCTATAATGCTCATACGTAGAACATACTTGTGTTTTCATACTATATGATCAAAATGCTCCGGATGACATTCTTCAAGGAAAACTACATATTAAGCTCAAGGTTTAAGATTAATTTTTCTTCCTACATTTACTCCCTCACCCACCATTAGCTCTGGTTCTGTTTCAACTCTCACCAGGTCGAGGCATCGGGGAGAACAAGAAGTACCAGATGGTCACAGCATTTTCTGGACTCAGGACCAAGTTTTGAGTAGCTTCAAGAGCCATGTTTGCTGCAGCCTCTGAAAAAAAATTTATTTTTACCAACTAGAATTCGTGTATCCCACGGAAAGACTAGGGAGAATAAAGATTCACCCTAGGTAAAGAGAAGTAGAGAATTTACAATCAAGAAAGGTGTTGGGAAGGATCCAATGAATTAAAAGTGGATCAGGGTTCCCCAATTTGGATACCCTCTCATGAGGGTTACCCAAGGGTTTCTCCCAAAATCCCCCTCTTTTGGTTTCCCATGGTAAAAAGGAATAGGGATCAACCCAATAATCTTGGGGATAGAAGGAAAGATTGTAACACTATTGTGAGTAGGGGTGTCAACGGTGTGGTTTCGGGCGGTTTCAGGCTAAAAAACACCTAACCCAAACACCGCCCATTAGCAAAATAACGGTTTCGGGCCGGTTTCGATTTGGTGCGGTTTGGGTTCAAGATAACTAACGGTTTGGGCTAACCGTTTAGATTCGGGTTGACTAATGGTTTATGGTGTGTAAGAAAAAAAAACAAGATGAAACAATTGAGCATCCTACAACAAAAGCAAAAATTATATGGAAAGCAAAGTTGCTATTTGTCAATTTCCATTAAAAAAAACCCACCCATTCTATAGAAATCAAGAACCTAGATATTAAGTAGTAAAATGACTATTTGATCTTTGAATTCATACTTAATTTTTTTTAATTGTCTATACCAACTACCTAATGGTAATATAATGATTCAAATACCATTTAACTAAAATTACAAAACAGGTTGTAAACGGGTTAAAATGGGTTACGGTTCAGTTACGGGTTGGTGCGAGCTCTACAACCCTCAGCCCAATTACGGCCCATTAAGGTTCGGTTTGGGCTATAACTGGCCGGTGCGGTTCGGTTTTAACTGTTCGGGCTATAAATTGACACCCCTAATTGTGAGACCTTTCCTACAATCACCAAGATCAGTAGAAAAATAATGAGGGAGTGATCAACACCTCAGGTAAGATCAATTTCAAGAAACAACACCATATGGCTTCAACAACTTCAAGAACATAGAGTGAATTGGGGGATTCACTCTAGGGCTAAGAGAATCAGAGAAGAGCCCATTACATTAGTGTAATATCTTTTTCATAACCAAGAGATCAAAAGAATAGAAGAGGGAATAGATCAAAGAAGAAACGATTCGATTACTAACCTTTTTAGAAGAAGAATCGATGAAGAAACTCGAATGGATGCTTGAGGATCTTCCCTGGATTTCGAGGAGAGGTTCTAGGGTTCTTCTCACGTTCCCCAGAGGTTTAGAACTGATTGTGAGTGAAAAACACAAAGTTACCCCCTTAAATAGCACAAAAACTCTTAAAAATAAGAGATTTTACCAAATTGGCCTTACTGACTCTATTGGTCGATTGGCCAGTCGACTAACCATGTCAACAACTCCAAAAATAGGGAAATAAAGGTTCAAACCTCAATAACTTTGGATGGGCTTCTCACAACTCCTCAAACAACTTACCTTGCATGGAGGGATGCCTTCAAACCATGTCCAAATAGGCTTTAGGTCCAACAACCAGGCTCTCCTTCATCAATAAGCAGTTTCTTCTCCAACTCAGACAAGGTTTCTAAGTATGGAACACCATCATCAATCTCATGGGTTCTGGGTCAAACACCATGTCTTCTACTGAGCTGGCCGATATAGACTTCTTCCTTCACTTCGGGACTTCGGATCTATACTAAGGGAGAGGTCTAACTTGACTTCCTAGGACCTTCCAAGGATAACAACACTATATTCAAGGTCCAACTTCAAGGTCAAACATCGAACAAGCCCTTCTTCATCCAAAACAAATAAGGTGTCTAGGTTAGGGTTGGGCTGGATTTCACACCAAGAGCGGGAGACATCAAGAGATAGAACCAATCTAATTGTAGTGGGCTTGACAACAGGATTAAATGTTTCATGGTAGTCAATATCTTCCTATTAATTCAACCCCTTAGTGTCACGCCCTCCCAGCCGGTACCCTATCTGGCATACCCGAGAGTGTGATCCACAGCCCGAAGATCAGGTATCGAGTGATCAACCTCCCACATAAACAATAACATAATCATGAACAATCATAACAGGAGTGCGGAAGATAAATCATAGATCCAATAAAGAAAGAATGAATCATAAATGAATCAGAATACTAAATATAATCAGAGTATCAAACAGATAAGTAAAGCGAAGCAAAAATCCCACTTTACATCCAGCGGAAAAGTAGCTCTAAAGAATAAACTAGACAAAAATCTATTCCCAGTAACAAGTACATTGGGTAACTAAATTGTTCTCCACTTTATAGACAACATCCTTGTAAGTGTAAATCTCATAAATAGCACAAGGACGCTTCCACTCAATGGTCGGACTAAGCATCGTACGGAGCATAACCACTCGTGGGATCTTCAGAGTAATTGTGGTAACCGCAATCACCTTCCCGGAGATATGCCTCTTCGCCTTGCGCTTCTTCATAGGGACCGTCATAACACTCAGGCACTGCAGGATAGTCTAACAACATTGTACAATAAAGGAATGAGTTTCAAAGAAACCCAGTAAGGCAGTTAAAAATCCATAATAACATAAATGGCAGGATTCCAGAACACTCATAAATGCAATATGATATGAGACAAACAATGAATGAATGAATCTAACTCTATGTATGCTGGTCTCTATTGGCAGACATGCTTTAAGTCATAGCACCGTACTTCTTTAGGAAAGTCCACTCACATCCTCAACCATTTAAGATATCTTGGATTCTCTCACGGATCATTTCACCGGTCTTGAGCAGCCGTTTGGTAATGGGTCCTTCATCCCTCAGGACAAACCATGGCAGGGGGTAAGTCAACACACTCTCTCACAACCATTTGGTATAAGTACTGGCGCATGTCAGGGTAAAACCTAGCCAAATGCAAGTCTTCTACTTGGTTACATCAAGTCAGATCCAGATACTTCCATTCCTCGTCCCTGGTGATCCTTTCCGATATCCTTCACACTAGAGTCAGCGTATCCTATGGCACCGACCAACTCGGACTACGGACTCATCAACCCTATTGATCATCCACATATGGTAAACGGGAAGCTCTCACGTCCTCTCACGGGTTGGTTACCGGTCTTAAGCGCCCGTGAGCCCAAGTCTAACCATATGCAACCCTACCAATAAATGGCCCCCACAATGTGATTCCTGTCCTCTCACGGGTTGGTTACCGGTCTTGAGCGCCCATGAATCCCCATTGCTACCACGGGTCGTTCGGTCTCAATACCCCTCCGATTAGGGTCTCGACATAACAGGACATCCTAGCCAAACACTACTAGACAATCCTAGATATGTCATCCAACAGTTTAGGAAGGTGTCCAGAGGGCATCTCCGGAAACATCCCATAATATTCCCGTAGTAGTCCAAGGACAGAAGTGTCGAAAGGACACCTCTCCTTTCCAAACCATACTTAAGCATACACATGCATCAATTCATATCATCACATATATGGTAACTTCATATATGGAAAGAAATCAATAATTACAATCACTTTTATAACATTGGTAAGTAAATCATACATGAATCAATTTAATATGAATAAGTAATGCTACTGTAATCAAAGTTATGCAACAGTAGTATATCATTGTAAGAATCTAATTTAGGAAACATATTAATGATATTCAAATATAGAAACTAGATTCATGCTATCTATGTAATTAAGGAAATAACCATCCTTACCTTTTATAACTCGCAAGAAATCCTAAGAAATCAAGTAAGATCTTGGCAAACTTGAGAAGAAGGTCCTAAACAAGTATATGCAACATATTAGGAAAGATCCCTAACTGAAAAGATATCAAAACATCCGAAACAGACCAAATCTGGAGTTGCTGTACTCATTGGTCGAGTGGATTGGTCGAGTGGTCCAGTCGACCAATCAGTCGACCAATGCACGATAAAGCCTATAAAATCGGAGTTTTAAAATATGAAATCCGAATTTGGTGGTTCAAAAGGGTACTAATCAAGGGGTAGACTACATCAGTAGTATTCTAACAAATAGGGGACCTCAAAACACCAATCAAATCAAGATATCAAGATCCAAATTAGGAAACAAAAAGTTACCATAATTAACTCAACCATGGATCTTGATGAATTTGAAATAGAAAACAAAGATAAGAACAATAGGAGGATGGATCATTGCTTTCGGTAATGAAAACATGAAAACATACATAGATCTTCATGGAATAAGGCTTAGAAGCATAAATCTAAATAAGGAAATAAAACCTACCATATATGTAACTATCATGCATCATGAAGAACACATAGTATGGTAGAAGAGAACAACTAGAAATCTATAGATTATGGATCATGGAAAGAAAACACAGTAATTAACTACTAACATGATCAACATAGAAGATCCAAAGAGATCGGAATTCAGATTAGAAGTTTAACAGAGATTAAATCATGGTTTGATCATGATTCCTTCAAAAGCTTGCAATGATCATGGTTAAGATCATTGTTCTAGCCTCAAATCCTTAGGATGATCATGAGAACCTGTTCAGAGATGTTTGCAACAGAGAATGCAGCATCTCTTCTACTGTCTCAACTCAAAAAGGAAAGAAAAACAAAGATGGAGGAGAAGAAGAGAGAGTAGACATACCTTTTGATGCAAAAAGAAGAGTTTCGACGAAGATCCGTCAAGAAAACACCAAGGATGCAAGAGAGATGACTTGCAGAGGTCTTTGGTTCGTTCCAGAGGGTTTGGAGGCAGCAAATACGAAGTGGACTCGGGATTGGACTTAAATAGAGCAAGAACAACCTAATTGCCAAAGACAGCACTCATTGGTCGAGTGGATTGGTCGACTGGTCCAGTCGACCAATCAGTCGACCAATGCTGACAGCAAGACCAAAACAGGGAATTGAAGGTCCAGATCAAATCCAATCCTAAAGGGGTTTTGCACACAAGTCAAGTGACTTACCTAATAGGTAGAAATGCCTTCAAACCAAGATAGAGAGCACTCCAAGTCCATCAACTAATTAGATCTTCATCAGGATTCAGTTTCCATAAATAGAACCTCATCATCAACTTTCATGGATTCAAAGCCAGACACCAAGTCCTCTACTGGGATGGCCCAAAGCTGACTTCTTACTTTACTTCGGGTCATCGGACCTACAAATAACAAGGTTTCCGGGTCAAGGTTAGGGCTGGGTTTTACACTTAGCCATCTATTTGGCTTTGTATCTTTCAATGGAACCTTCAGCCTTCCTTTTAATTTGAAGCACCCACTTGTAACCAATAACATTAGTCCTGGTAGGAGAAGGAACAAGAGACCAAGTGCCATTCTTTAAGAGGGCATTAAATTTTTCATCCATAGCCTTTTGTCAGTGAGGGTATTTGTTGGCAATAGTGAACGAGGTAGGTTCAAGTTGGGTTTTATCGAAGGTAGAGGTAAGAAAGGCTCTAGGAGGGAGTTGGGCTTTAGAGTGGGTAATCATGAGTTGGGTATTAAGAGTAGGGTTCAGAGGAGGTTAGGTAGGAGATCGGGGGGGGGTCAACTATAAGGTCGAGGGGGGGGGGAGAGGATGAGGGTGAGGAGGAAGAATCGAGTGGGGGAGAGGGAGGGGAGACGTGAGGTCTAAGGAAGGAGGATTCAGCCAGGGGTGGGGAAGGGGGTGCTGGGGCCGAGGGTGGTGGAGATGGATTAGGGTTAGGTAACATAGGGGGAGGGCCGAGGAGAGAGGATTGAGGTTGTTGACATTGATGGGTAAACACTTTGGGTGATTGATGTTGAAAGGGAAATTACCTCTCATAAAAAACGACTGGTGAAAAATTAAAAGTTTGCTCGTTTGAGGATTAAAACAATGATATCAATAGTGACGTGGACTATACTCAAAAAAGACAAGCATGCTAGAGAGAAATTCTAGTTTATGTCTATTATAAGGATGAAGATATGGGTAGTAGACACAACCAAAAACTTTTAAAGAGGTATAGTCAGGATAAACTTTAAAGAGTTTGTAGTAGGGTGAAATATTGCCCCAAACCTGAGTAGGAATCCTATTAATAAGAAACACTATAGTTTCAAATGCATAATTCTAATATTTTCTAGGGCAAGAGGAGTATGTTTGTCACGCCCTCCCAGCCGGTACCCTATCTGGCATACCCGAGAGTGTGATCCACAGCCCGAAGATCAGGTATCGAGTGATCAACCTCCCACATAGACAATAACATAATCATGAACAATCATAACAAGAGTGCGGAAGATAAATCATAGATCCAATAATGAAAGAATGAATCATAAACGAATCAGAATAATAGATATAATCAGAGTATCAAACAGATAAGTAAAGTGAAGCAAAAATCCCACTTTACATCCAGCGGAAAAGTAGCTCTAAAGAATAAACTAGACAACATCTAATCCCAGTAGCAAGTACATTGGGTAACTAAATTATTCTCCACTTTATAGACGACATCCTTGTATGTATAGATCTCATAAATAGCACAAGGACGCTTCCACTCGATGGTCGGACTAAGCATCGTACGGAGCATAACCACTCGCGGGATCTTCAGAGTAATTGTGGTAACCGCAATCACCTTCCTGGAGATATGTCTCTTCGCCTTGCGCTTCTTCATAGGAACCGTCATAGTACTCGATTACTGCAGGATAGTCTAACAACATTGTACAATAAAGGAATGAGTTTCAAAGAAACCCAGTAAGGCAGTTAAAATCCATAATAACATAAATGGCAGGATTCCAGAACAAACATAAATGCAATATGATATGAGACAAACAATGAATGAATGAATCTAACTCTATGGATGCTGGTCTCTATTGGCAGACATGCTTTAAGTCATAGCACCGTACCTCTTTAGGAAAGTCCACTCACATCCTCAACCATTTAAGATATCTTGGATTCTCTCACGGATCATTTCACCGGTCTTGAGCAGCCGATTGGTAATGGGTCCTTCATCCCTCGGGACAAACCTTGGCGGGGGTTAAGTCAACACACTCTCTCACAACCATTTGGTATAAAATCTTTGGCGCATGTCGGGGTAAAACCTAGCCAAATGCAAGTCTTCTACTTGGTTACATCAAGTCGGATCCAGATACTTCCATTCCTCGTCCCGACGATCCTTTCCCGTATCCTTCACACTAGAGTCAGCGTATCCTATGGCACCGACCAACTCGGACTACGGACTCATCAACCCTATTGATCATCCACATATGGTAAACGGGAAGCTCTCACGTCCTCTCACGGGTTGGTTACCGGTCTTAAGCGCCCGTGAGCCCAAGTCTAACCATATGCAACCCTACCAATAAATGGTCCCCACAATGTGATTCCTGTCCTCTCACGGGTTGGTTACCGGTCTTGAGCGCCCATGAATCCCCATTGCTACCACGGGTCGTTCGGTCTCAATACCCCTCCGATTAGGGTCGACATAACAGGACATCCTAGCCAAACACTACTAGACAATCCTAGATATGTCATCCAACAGTTTAGGAAGGTGTCCAGAGGGCATCTCCGGAAACATCCCATAATATTCCCGTAGTAGTCCAAGGACGAAGTGTCGAAAGGACACCTCTCCTTTCCAAACCATACGTAAGCATACACATGCATCAATTCATATCATCACATATATGGTAACTACATATATGGAAAGAAATCGATATTACAATCACTTGTATAACATTGGTAAGTAAATCATACATGAATCAATTCAATATGAATAAGTAATGCTACTGTAGTCAAAGTTATGCAACAGTAGTATACCATTGTAAGAATCTAATTTAGGAAACATATTCATGATATTCAAATATAGAAACTAGATTCATGCTATCTATGTAATTAAGGAAATAACCATCCTTACCTTTTATAACTAGCAAAAGGATCTTAAGAAATCAAGTAAGATCTTGGCAAACTTGAGAAGAAGGTCCTAAACAAGTATATACAACATATTAGGAAAGATCCCTAACAGAAAATATATCAAAACATCCGAAAGCAGACCAATTCTGGAGTTGCTTTGTACTCATTGGTCGAGTGGATTGGTCGAGTGGTCCAGTCGACCAATCAGTCGACCAATGCGAGACGATAGCCTATAAAATCAGAGTTTTAAGATATGAAATCCGAATTTGGTGGTTCAAAAGGGTACTAATCAAGGGGTAGACTACATCAGTAGTATTCTAGCATAAAGGGGACCTCAAAACACTAATCAAATCAAGATATCAAGATCCAAATTAGGAAACAAAAAGTTACCATAATTAACTCAAACATGGATCTTGATGAATTTGAAATAGAAAACAAGGACAAGAACTATAGGAGGATGGATCATTGCTTTCGGTAATGAAAACATGAAAACATGCATAGGTCTTCATGGAATAAGGCTTAGAAGCATAAATCTAAATAAGGAAATAAAACCTACCATATATGTAACTATCATGCATCATGAAGAACACATAGTAAGGTAGAAGAGAACAACTAGAATTCTATGGATTATGGATCATGGAAAGAAAACACAACCATTAACCACTAACATGATCAATGAAAGAAGATCCAAAGAGATCGGAATTCAGATTAGAAGATTAACAGAGATTAAATCATGGTTTGATCATGAATCCTTCAAAAGCTTGCAATGATCTTGGTTAAGATCATTGTTCTAGCCTTAAATCCTTAGGATGATCATGAGAACATGTTCAGAGATGTTTGCAACAGAGGATGCAGCATCTCTTCTACTGTCTCAACTTAAAAAGGAAAGAAAAACAAAGATGGAGGAGAAGAAGAGAGAGTAGACATACCTTTTGATGCAAAAAGAAGAGTTCCGACGAAGATCCGTCAAGAAAACACCAAGGATGCAAGAGAGATGACTTGCAGAGGTCTTTGGTTCGTTCCGAGAGGGTTTGGAGGCAGCAAATACGAAGTGGACTCGAGGTTGGGCTTAAATAGAGCAAGAATCAACCTAATTGCCAAAGACAAGACTCATTGGTCGAGTGGATTGGTCGATCGCCCGATCGACCAATCATCGACCAATGCGCGACAAGAAGGCCAAAACGAGGGAATTGAAGGTCCAGATCAAATCCAAACCTAAAGGGGTTTTGCACACAAGTCAAGTGACTTACCTAATAGGTAGAAATGCCTTCAAACCAAGATAGAGAGCACTCCAAGTCCATCAACTAATTAGATCTCCATCAGGATTCAGTTTCCATAAATAGAACTTCATCATCAACTTTCATGGATTCAAAGCCAGACACCAAGTCCTCTACTGGGATGGCCCAAAGCTGACTTCTTACTTTACTTCGGGTCATCGGACCTACAAACAACAAGGTTTCCGGGTCAAGGTTATGGCTGGGTTTCACAATGTTAATAGGATAAGTCCTGGCTCAACAATATGTCTATGATGGCACCCCCCCCCCCTGTTTTGCTGATGTGTGTGGGGGACAAGGAAGGTGATGGTTAATCCCACAAAAGTAAGAAAGGTAGAAACAATCCTATATTCTCACCCAATTACTTTGAAATCATTTAATTCGTCAGGAAATAAATTTTCACCAACCAACTTAAATTTATTGAAGAATCCCAACCATTTCAGATTTCAATTGCATAGGATAAATCTAAATATATCTACTAAAGTCATCCATAAAAATCACATAATACTGAAATCCATCAACAAAAGTAATTGGTGAAGGTCCACACATCCAAATATATCAAATCCAAAGGTCCCACAGAAATTGATTTTGAAGAGAAGAAGGGAAGCTTATGACTCTTTCCCCATTGACATGCATCACAAAAAAATTTAACCCTCTCTGAAGTAATGTCCAAATTAAACTTAGAAACAAGGCTATGAACTAATTTAAAGGTGGGATGGCAAAGTCTTGAGTGCCATTGGGAAACTGAAGTTTGTTCAACAAGGAGTGCTTGTGGAGAAAAATTGCCTAATTGCAACTGGTACAACCCATTCCTAAAGTTTCCTTGGAGAAGACAATGCCCTATTGCTTGATCCTTCACATAAAACATATGAGGATGAAACTCAAATACTGCATTGCTGTCATGTGTAAACTGCGAGACCGATAACAAATTCTTCTTAATGGTTGGAACATGAAGTACTTTATTAAGAAAAACTATACAGTGGAGTGTATAAATAGAAAATTATTAGTGTGAGTGATTGGCAAACCTGTACCATTTCCAACTTGCATTTTATCCAAACTAGTGCAAGGGTGAGCCATTTGAAGATTTTTTATAGCATTGGTGATGTGATTTGTAACCCCCAAAATTAGGATACCAAGTCTCATCTGCAATAGAGCCACCCTAGATTTCAGAAATATTCACAGAAAGGGGAGCATTGGCCGTACCTTGAAGGGCATGATTGTACCGCTGATGGCGGTGCTTTATGTCCAGATTTGACAAATAACGGGAAAAGGCTGTTTGTTTGTAACCACCATTAGAAGGAGGAGGTGGTATGGCAACAATGGGAGGACGATTGCCACTAGGTCTCCCACGATAAGGCATGCCTTTTTTTTTCGATCACCTCAAAAGGGAGGAAAAAAAGACATATTATTACTAGTTTGATTCATATTAGCCATAGGAGAAGATGAGTCAAGGCTACTTCATCTTTGAGATGAATTTCTTGAGTAAGTAACATTCCTTTTAACTTAGCAAAAGTGACAGGCAATCCACAAGTACTTCTAGAAGTAACAAAGGTTGAATATTTAAGGCCTAAACTAATACATGTAAACAAAATCCTCTGAAACACTCTTACTAGTAGCCGCAAGTTGATCGGTAGTGGACTTAATGCGGAGGAGGTTGTCATAAATATTACTATTACCTTGGTTCATATGCTGCAATTGAAGATGAAGATGCATAAATTTTGCCTAAGAGTGTGTTGCATAGGTAGTTTCAAGGGGATTCCAAACTTCTCTAACAATAGAACATCCAATGATTGGAGCACAGACAAGTTTAGATAGAGACACAATAAGCCAGCACATGAGAACTTGGTCCTAATGAATCCACTTATTATAGTCCTGGATTGGGCTACACATAGGAATGGAGGCTTCTTTAATGGTGATAGTGGTAGGTGGCATCCATAATGTCTAACAACTTATGAGTCTTCAAGAGAGAAAAAAGTTGGGATCTCCACAACAAATAGTTTCTCTCAGCGAGTTTAATGGCAAGAAGATTGTTGAGCTAGGGAAGCGAAGTAGGGGGGGAGGAAAGAACCTGGTGTTCTGATGCCATGCTAGAATCCATGGCAATGGTGAAGAGAGAGAGATGCATGTGTGTGTGTGTGTGAGAGAGAGAGAGAGACCAAGGTTTATGTGGTTCAATTGAATGCAACCTACATTCATGGGAGTGTTTGAGATGTTTCCACTAAGTTAATGAGTTGTGTACATGACTTCTTATATAAAGTCAGAGTGAGATGCATGTGTGTGAGAATCCATGGCAATGGTGAATAGAGAGAGAGATGCATGTGTGTGTGTGTGTGTGTGTGTGTGTGTGTGTGTGTGAGAGAGAGAGAGAGAGAGAGAGAGAGAGAACAAGGTTTATGTAGTTTAGTTGAATGCAACCTACATCCATGGGAGTGTTTGAGATGTTTCCACTATGTTAATGAGTTCTGTACATGACTTCTTTTATAAAGGCAAAGTCTTTATTCATTAGTCTTCTAGGACTTTTGTAGTTGTCATCATGTAGATTCCCTGTATTACAATGTTTGTAGAATTTGGATGTATATGAAGATAAGAATTTGAGATTACATAAAATATCAACTAGAGTTTTGTGGAAATTGTAATTTGCTTCAAACTCTTCTTTGGATTGGTTAAAGTCCTCATGAGTATCATCTGTAGAATAAAACCATTTGAGTGTAGTAGTAGGAGTTTGTTCACCTCCGGCGATGATCCACCGAACCTTTGCTCTGATATCATTTGTTAGGGATAACAGATGCACAACCACGAACAGAGAAGAACCACAAGCAAAATACACAAGAAGGATTTAACGTGGTTCGGTAAAACCCTTCCTACGTCCACCAGAGAGGAAATAAGTTTCACTATTTTAGAAAACTTCACACCACTCTCACTCCCATAAAGTATTACCCCTTGCTTCCCCTCTTACCTAGGTTATCCCACAGAGACTATTTATAGGGAAAGCTAAAACCCTAATCTCAATATAATTACATGGACCCACAGAATACAAGACACCCAAACCCAATAATCTCCACCTTGGCTTGAATTCTGCAAACCACATTGAAGAAAATTGTTGATGATGTCTCTCTACAACCACCCGTCTCTGTGTATCTACCACACCTTACCGCATGACCCACATCGCTAAACCAACATGGAGCATCACTAAACCAACATGGAGCACACACCCCCCCCCCACCTAGGGTGTCCCATACAGCTCATCGCTACTATACGATGTGACGTGGCTCCACCTCTCCTTCTATTATAGCCGGCTCCGAGAGATCACTGCCACTCACCAAATTGAAAGAGTAAGTCACCCACTTCTTTCTAGATCTGTCCTTGTTTTGTGCTTGAACAACCTGCAAATTCTGTCTACCTGTACCCCTTGCCAAATTGTCAATTGGTGTTTCACCTGTTTCAACACTCCCTGCAAGCCTGTACAACTTCCAAATTGTCAATTGGTGTTTCACCTGTTTCAACACTCCCTGCAAGCCTGTACAACTTACTAATCATCTCCCTGCATCACAACCATGGATCCCTTGAAACCTTGAGAACTCCACCTTCAGATGACCATCTGAAACCTTTAGAATCTAGAGTACTCAATGAAATCAGATTCTTCCTTATATCTGGCACATGTCTAACCCCAGTCAAAGTTCGCACAATCCCATCAAACATACAAATCCGCACAATCCCAACTCCAACAACCTTGCTTTCGGCATTATTTGCCATCTTGACAGTACCACCTTGACATGCATGATATGTAGCAAATTGATTCCTAGCTAAACACATGTGAAAAGAACACCCAGAGTTTAAAATCCAATCTGAAGTATCCAAACTTGATGATGAAGTCAAAAGGACATTATCTGCTCCATCATCGCTCTATAAGATAGCAATAGATAATTCATCACTCTCCCCGTCCTTCCTTTTCCTATCCTCCGTACGCCTTGGACAATCTTTTTTCAGATGACCTTCGTCTTTGCAATAGTAACAAGCTATTTTGTGACCAACAGACTTTGAGTGACCCATGACTTGCTAGACCCCTTCATTCTCCTATTTGATCTTCCTCTATTATGACCACCCCTTACAACCAAGGCACTACTTTCATATGACTCCCTATCACCACTATTTTTCCGCCATGTTTCATTCATTAGCAATGCAGTAATAACATTGTCAAGTTTCAAAGTGTCATTACTTAAAAATAATGTGGTCACAATGTGATCAAATGATTGAGATAATGATGCCAACAAGAGTAACTCATTATCTTCCTCCTTGATCTACTCATCAAGAGCTGACAACTCCGTCAAAATCTTGTTGGACTCATCCCAATGCTTGTCAAAATTTGCTCCCTCTAAGAACCGAAGGTCATATAACTGTTTCTTTAAAAATAATCGATTTGTCGACAACTTGGACTTGTACCTACTTCCAGCTTTGCCCAGACTTCCTCTGGAGCCGCCACCCCAATGACTTCATGAAGAACATTATCCGTAAGATACAACTAGATTGTACTAGTTGCTAGATCCCTCAACTTTTGCCAATCGTCTTCCTTCATTGCCTTTGGCTTTTCTAAGAATCTTAATAGTTCCTTCCCACGTAAAGATGCTCTTCACCCGTTGTTGCCACAAGGTGAAATTGTTATGGTCATTAAAAAGTTTAATGGAGAAATTAGAACTTTTCACCGCCATCTGATTTGTGCCTTTCATATCTATCACCAACCTAAAAGATCTCTCCATTGATCTCCGTATGAACTTACAAAATCAATACCAATGGAGCGAAATCTCCTCGATCCGTCACTTCATTGAGTTCGAAGCCCAAAAACTTTAGGAACACATAGCTCCGTACAAAATACCTTCATACAAAATCTTGTGGAAACAACCTTCGATCAATCCGTTGAAGCCTTCTCCGATCTCCTGACACCTATCTTCTCATTTATGGATCTTCGCACACCTCCGGCGACGATCCACCGAACATTGTTCTGATACCACTTATTAAGGATAACGGATGTACAATCACAAACAGAGAAGAACCACAAGCAAAATACACAAGAGAGATTTAACGTGGCTTAACAAAACCTTGATTACGTTCATCAGAGAGAAAAGAAGTTTCACTATTTTAGAAAACCTCATACCGCTCTCACACCGAAAAAGTATTACCCTTTGCTTCCCCTCTTACCTAGGTTATCCCTCAGAGATTATTTATCGAAAAACCTAAAACCCTAATCTCAATATTTACATGGACTCACAAAATACAAAACACTCAAATCCAACATGTAATAGGAGTTTGTTCAACTTCAAACTTCTTAGGAGCAATCCTAACTACATAAACTTGAGAGTAAGTAGTGGCTACTGGCTAGGGTTGTGGGGGTTTTGCCAAAAATATCCCTACTAAATATAGAGAAAACAAATACACATCAGGTGTAGCCATTATGGAAATTGATTGCTTGTTATAGTTGGCGAACACTTGGGATATTAAACTACGGGTGAAGCTACTAAGAACTCACTAATAAAGCTTCAGAACTAAACTATTGGAAAATGCTGGTTGGAAAAATTAAGAATTCATTGAAATTCCAGCCAAGCAGAGCTATTCACGTGTGCGTGCGGCAGGACATGTTCCTGATGTTCTTATTATTTTTCCCAATCACCATTTTTTAATTGTCTTTTTAATTTATATTCATTGATGAAGATGACAGATCCAGTGGGAAATCTTTGTTTATTGTCGAAATAATTATTCCTTAATAATGTTTTTTAGTTTTATCCTAGACATCCTTTTACAAGGGAATCTTGAAGTAACAAGTATAATGAAAGGGTGTATCAAAGGGTACGTTAACCAAAGCCAACAATAATAGCTTTTTTTGGACATAAAAAGAGGATTTTCATTAACTAAAATTAGAAATAAAAAAGGAGCTGGAGAGCCTTCAAATCTCCAAATCTCCGATGCTAATGTCCATGAGATTTAGAGAGTTTGTGAGTAATACGTCATCCCTAATGCTCTCGGCTTCTAGAGCAGTCGTAGAGTAGGCTGCTCCGTAGGAACATCGGCAAGCCATAACAGTATTTTATTTTACTTATTATTATTATTATTTAGATCTGAGGTTCATCCGGGCCAGCTTGCACATCTTGACTATGTCTTCAGGGGAGCTTTTATATAATTAATATAGAAAAGGGACAACAATATTAGTTCAATAGAAAACAAATATCATAATCGTGGAAAATGCCGAAAAGGAGAGAGGACTTACTTTCACATGAAGCAATCAGAGCTATCAAAGGTCACAACATTTTTAGCTAGTTAATAATCATACAACATCGTTTACTTGGTAACTGTTTAAAAAAAAAATTACTTAATTCATCTTTTAGTTGATTCCTCCTGTGATTTTAATTCCTGGCTGGCTACATTTTTTTTTTCTGGGGTGTTTTTAGGTGTGTGAGTGAGGGGAGAGGTTGATGTTTCGGTTGTATCATCTAGCATATTGTCTAGTCCAGGGAACCTAATAGAGCCTGTTTGATGAATCACAAATTTCGTTTATATGTTGCGTAATGAATTTTTTTTTTTTTTTTGGATAAATACGGAATGTGATTTTTTTTTCATCAGTGATTTCATATACAGAATTTTTTTTGCTAAAGTGACTTTATTTTAATATGTTTGAAGAAGTATGAATAGCTTGATTTGGACATACATAAACAATGTAACTAAGATATTTTTTTTGGATGAGGTGCATCCGGGCCAGCTTACGCGCACCATGATTACTTCCTCAAGGGAGATATATATATATAATTAATTAATGTCACCGAATGGGTGCAAACCCAAGAACTCCCCTAGGGAAGTTGGGCCTTTAACCGCTTTAGTAACCCATCATTGGCACTGAAAAATCATAAACCAATACTAGAAAGACTTGGCTTGGTTCGCTTCTATTTGAACTAATAAATGCCTGAACAAAAAAAGAAGTCGGTTTAGAAATTGTTGCGCCCAGAACTTTTTGGCACTATCCGAGTAGGTGGACAACCTCTTCAAAGCTTCTCACATGTTACCCGAGTAGAATAATGACCTACACTAATAAAAACGATTAGGGTGGCTCAACTAGGGGTGGGTCGAGTTAGTCTAGATATATTAGTTGGGAGGGGTTCTCAAAGCGTAAGCTATAGTAGTAGATAGTTCTTCATACCTTGCAAGTCACATGAGTTGGATTTATATTGAGATTACCTCCATGCAGTTACTCATGGATTTGCCCCACTTAGGGAGATAAGACGTGAGTTTCCTTTGAGAGCACGCTTTCACTCTTTGGTGGTTTCCTTTAATAGATTCCAATCAAGTCGTTACTCTGAGTGTCACATCCCCGTGCTTCGCTATGGCGTTTGGGGCAGTTACTTCCATAACTGGTCCCTTTGACTTAGTCTCTCTTACGAGACTCCTTGAAGGTGGCTCTCCAGATTTTGAGTACTTGTTCTACTGACATGGGTTCTTCATGGTAATGCTGATAGGGATTCTTCGTGTTTACCTCGATAGGGGTTCTTCATATCTACCCCAATTAGGGGTTCTTCATAGCTACCTTAAGATGGTCATGGCCTAACCCGACCATAGGAGTTCTCTGGCTGGTTAATTCCTTACCTTGCCTGACCATGAGGCGTACTTGGTTGCTGGTTCCTTACCAATGTAGAAATGAACTAGCTAAGAGCGAAAAAGTATGACCTCGCACACTTGAGTCGACATTTTACAAGCCTGAGTCAATGGTGAAAGGCCATTGTTGTTGAGGTTCCTTTTTTGAAAATGTTGTTGAGGTATTCGAGTCATCCAATTAACAGTAGAACCTAGTGTTGTTCTATAAATACTAGCTGAAAACAACGGTCTTGGTATTTCAAACTAGATACTCAAGGTGTAATGCTTTAAGCAACCTTGTTCTTAAACCTTAAACCCTATCAAACGTTAGTGGCCATATTATGTGGATCTGTCGAAACCCAGATTTGTAAAAAGACAGCCTTTATTAGACAGATTCATGCCCCATGTCAATGTTTTGTACTCTTATAGACATTAATGGAGGCCTAATAGGTGTTGAATCCGCAGATTTTCAATAAAAGGATTCTCTACATTTTTGGATTTTGATAGCCATGCACATTGGGTTTCATCCTTGAAGGTCATGAACCCATATAGATTCGTTCCTCTACCCCCAATCACCCCAATTTGTGGTTAAACACAACTGTGCGTTGGTGGCTTGACTATAATTTGCCAAGAGATTTTGGCACCCATTTTGGACTTTATATAAGCTGCCAGCTCAAAGGATGTATCTTGAATCTAGTCACCCTAATATGTGTTAAGCAAGTAGTGACCCTAGATAAAGTGCCAGCTAAAAAGTTACCCTAAAATTGTTAAGCGAGTGGTAGATCTCCTAAAGGCACATGTCCTCTCACATTTAGATGGATCACTTGGAGTCCCTCCTTGGTTGGAACATGTTTGAAAAGATCAAGTTTTGAGATGCCCTTAGTTTGTAGGGAAGTTCAACATTGAGCCAACCCATGAGAGGACATGAGAGCTTCCCATCTATTATTTGTGGATGACCAATAAGGTTAATGAGTCCGTAGTCCGAGTTGGTTGTAGCCATAAGATACGCTTACTCTAGTGTGAAGGATACCGAAAAGGATCGCCCAGGGTGATGAATGAACGTTTCTGGATCTAAGTTGATATAACCAAGTAAATGACTTGCATTTGGCTAGGATTTACCTTGACATGCGCCAATACTTAGACCAATGGTGATGTGAGAGAGCAGTGACCTAAACCCCAGCCAAGGAATGTCCGAGAGGGATGCAGGGCCCAATTACCACTGGAGAACCCAAGATACTGAGATGGTTGAAGGAGAGTGATTTGAGACCTACCTAAAGAAGTATGGTGCTATGACTTAAAGCATGTCTGTCTATAGAGACCAGCATGCATAGAGTTAGACTCATACATGCATTGTTTGACTCATATCATTTTGCATCATGCTATGTTTCTACTATCATGTTATTTATGTTGTTATGGGATAACTTGCCTTGCCGAGTTCTCTTGAACTCACTCCTTTAATGCAAATATCTTTTGTTCCATTATTCTACAGGTGTTGATGACTAAGATGGCCAGTACGAGGATGCGCAAGCTGATGAAGCATACTTCACTCAGGGTGTTGGCAGTTACGAAGATTTTGGTGATGATCTCTCGTGTGATCATGCTACGTACCAAGATTAGCCCTACCTTGGAGTGGAAGTCGCCATGCTTAATTTCTGAAGTTTATGTTTATGAAGACGTTCTTTATAAAGTAGAAGAAACTCTAGTTTAGTTTGATTACTTCTTTCTTTCCTTTCTTTTGGAATCAGTTGTAATCTTCTTTTTTACTTTCGAGCTATATATATATATATATATATATACTAGTAAAAATGTGCACGTGCAAATGCACGTCACTTATTGTGTTGTATATATAATTTTAGGTCTTTTCTTTTTTATGCTTAATTTCATAGGTCTTATTCAGGAAGCTTGAAGACTTTAATGGGTCTTACTCATTTGTGAAGCCCATTTTCTTCCCAATGCTGGTCGAGTAGAGTGATTGATCTGGTCGAGCAGCGTCCTTCCAATGTCGGTCGAGCAGAGTGATTGTGGTCGACTCATAAGTTTCTAGTATAGTAGTCTTTTAGACTTGTATATCTAGACCTCTTTCGTCGAACATGGCTACTTGTCACTTTTTAAACCTTTTATGCTTTGTGTATGAAAAGGTCGAGATGTGAGATGTTTATATCTCTCTCTACTCCCCCCAAGCATGATAGGTCAAGTCTTTGTTGACCTGCTATGCTTCATCCAGCTAAGAACTTTTGCTTGTATGTAGAACTCATTTTTCTCGATCATGTATGGTCGATTATATCTCGAGCTTCCATACTTGTAATTTTGATGATATTTTTCTATCCACGAGCTCAAAGGCTTTGAAAATATTGTATATAAGACTTTTGTTGTTGAAGCTAAATATATTGTTACTGCTGAATTCTAGTGTTAGCTGACTTAAGAGTAATATTGCTTGATATTCCACATTCAACTCTAGGTTGTATATGGCGAATAATCCCGATCATGCATCAAATGTAAAAAGAATTTCTGCAAATTGAAGATCAGCAAAAGAAATAATGATAAGAAATCTCTGATATAGAGTCATCTTTTCTGAAGAAGGTGATAACATCTCTTGAAGAATCTTTGTTGTTAGAACGAGAACTCCGCTTTGAGAATTGTAGTTTGAACTGAAGAAACAATAATTGAATTTCCGAATGCTCGTCAATTGTTTTGAGTGAAAAATAGCACATCATAGATATCCAAGGTAGATTGGCTCGTGCAGGTAAATGGCTTGATGAGATGGGAGAGGACGGTACTCTCTGTGCTCTTTCTCACTGCTTGAATATGAAGATCTTGCTTCTTTCCAATACAGTCGACTTCAAGAATCATATGGTTATAATTTGATGTGGAAGTATGGAGCTTCGATGTGGCATTCTTTGATGACCTTGAGAAGTACGTCATAGATTCATTGTCAACAATGTTGCCTTGAGCTTATAGCATTGGCACTCTTCCATTGATCCATTGATTTGGATCATATTAAATATGAGAGCTTCAAGTCCATTGGGTCCAATTTATGAAAAGAAGAACTTGTGTGGTGTTGAATGGCTTGATTCCATAGGACCCAGTTTGGTGGTTTATGTGAACTTTGGGAGCATCACAGTTATGACGTTTCAGCTACACGTGTGAAGTGGCTTTGGTTGGAGAATACTCCATTCTGAAGATGCGTGAATCTTTCTGCAGATTCTATCCGAATGACTCGTCACTAAGGAAACCGAGTAAAGCATGACTGAATCACTTCAGATTTGTTGTTGTTGTTAATATAGCGGCTGGGACGCAGTTCCTCTTTTCCATGGGCAAATATAATTCGTAAAAGAATTTAACGTCAACATATCTGAATCCTCAAACTGTCTTGGTCTAAGGAAGTCCTACAGCTTCAAAATCCCCACTCTCTCCTAACATACCATTGACTCCACTCTATAAAGTCTATACCACAACTATGGTATTGCTATTTTTCATGAAGCAAAAAAGTATAGTGATTACTTTCAAGGAAATGAAGTAAGATGATCCCAAATAAGCTTCAATTATTTCAATCAAGACCAGTTCAAAATTTAGTAGCACAATCAATAATTCATTAGATAAACCTACTCAATCTGGAGAAAGCACTCTGGGTGTCAGAAACATTTAGGGCAAAAACAGAATAAGTAAAAGAAGAATAAAGTCAAATCTGAAGAATTATCATGCATATTCAAGAATTCAACCAAAGATCAACAATACATGTGTTTCACCTTTAAAAATACATGCATCTATGCAACTGCACACAGATAAAAACTAAATCATAAAGCAGAAACTTGAAGCCTAAATTCACAAAAGCCCTACCTCTGTTGTCAAAGTTTGCGAAAACAAAGTAGCATTTGCTCTCGCATTTGCGAAACGCAACTGCAAGTGCCGATTATAGAAAAGCCTCAACAGATGTGTATCGAGAATTCGGTTTTCCCCCAGCTTCCCTCTCCGGACATCAGCAGAAAAACTGAGAATTGAAGGCATATTTCCGGAGTTACTCAAGGAGTTTCCAGCGGCCACGACATTCCTTGTCCGAGATGGACTGGGCATACCCCTCGATGGAGAAGAAGTTGAAGATGTCATAAGCTTACTTGGAGATGCAAGCCTCGGGGAACCTCGGATAGGAGACGCAAGCTCGGGAACCTCGGATAGGAGATGCAGGCCTCGGGGAACCTCGGATAGGCGATGCCAGTGCCCTGCCACTCCCAGTTGAGACAGTTCGTGTAGATGATGATGCACTCTCAGTTAACGACTTCTTTGATGAACTAAGCCTGGGTGTGGTAGCAGCTGCTGTTCTTGAAACACTTCTCGTCGACAATGGTGATCCTGGGTCATGCAGACGCAAGACCGACCGTTCGTTTCCTGCCAAAACCTTGCAGGTACATTGATGCCACGAGCACCACTTCTCCCTCTAGGAACACCATTGCTTTCCTGTGACCTCGAAGTACTGCCGGAAGAGACACTCTCTGTATCTGAAGCAGTGAGATCGGAAGGAACCACAAGGCCATTAAAATAATAATCCGCATCCAGTGCACGTTGAACCGACTTCAACAAGTCTGTATTGCCTGAACCCTGATGCAATCTTCCATCAAACGACGCTCTCCGACTTTCTCCAATCATCGACTTCTGTAACACTCTTCCCCCTGCCCCAGATCCAACCAATTTCTTCGTCTCACCTGTACAATCCAGACTTTGTCAGAGGATTCACTTGCCGAGTTCTTGCAGGCCAACGCTGCTGATCGACAGGCTTAGAATTCTCCATCTGATCTGCACCTCTACCACCATCAACCTTGCTTCTTAATGGCGTCGTCGTCTTCCTCCTCTCCGGTGTAGCCTTCCTTGCATTGGCCAAATTCTAGAAGGACTCTCCTTGAAAAGAAACCGACAAGCTCCGCGTCGAAGTAATGAGAATCTTGGAAGCCATTGATACTTCAGAATCATTTCCCGTTCTCGATTCAGGTAAAGGCGTAGTTGGTCAAGACGTCGCAGGCCTCCTCCGCTCCACCGACTGCGACCGTTTGATCATCGACTTAGCCGTAGATGGGAACGGAGTGTTTGCAGAGGTCGACGAAGTCGATCTCGAAAGAGAAGGAGTTGGCCATCGCCTAGAAGAAGAGGAAGAAGAGGTTGAAGTTGAAGTCGAAGGTGAAAGGTACCTGGAAGTAATCTCTCTCCATTTAGGTCTCCGGTGACCAACAACGCCATTATCTCTCTCTGAAGGCAGCAAAGGTGACCATATTGGTTTCAGATTACTCTCTACCTGCTGTGAAGACGTTTTAGGATTTGCAGTAACCACCATCATCAGATGGAATGGAATAAAAATAATTCCTCACTCCTCCTCACATCTCTTACACCTCAAAAACCCCAAAAAGAAAAGGGAACTAAGAAAAC